>NC_068435.1:5962684-5987684 GCF_023373465.1 Oncorhynchus keta | reverse complement strand
TTCCATAAAAATGGAGCTCTATAGGAGAGAGCCCTGCCTCCAGCTGTTTGCTTAGAAATTCTAGGGACAATTAGGAGGCCTGCGTCTTGTGACCGTAGCGTACGTGTAGGTATGTACGACAGGACCAAATCAGAAAGATAGGTAGGAGCAAGCCCATGTAATTAATGCTTTGTAGGTTAGCAGTAAAACCTTGAAATCAGCCCTTGCTTTGACAGGAAGCCAGTGTAGGGAGCCTAGCACTGGAGTAATATGATCAAATGTTTTGGTTCTAGTCAGGATTCTAGCAGCCGTATTTATCACTAACTGAAGTTTATTTAGTGCTTTATCCGGGTAGCCGGAAAGTAGAGCATTGCAGTAGTCTAACCTACAAGTAACAAAAGCATGGATTTTTCTGCATCATTTCGAGATTAGGAGAGATTAATTGAGATATGTATTGAGATGTTGTAGACTAGAGATCAGATCCCGTAACACAAGGTGTCGTACCAACAAACTGGAAGAGGTTGTCTCCCCTCGCCTCCTGTACTCCTCCTCCTCCTCCTCCTCCAATACAGACCAAACAACAAACTAGAAGAGCTTGACTCAGTGTCATCACAGCTCTTCTCTCTTCTCCTCTTCTCCTCCTCTCATCTCCTCCTCGCTCATTATCTGAGAGAGAGAGAGAGAGAGAGAGAGAGAGAGTTGGGTTCTGGTAAAGGTTTTGGTGAACTATCTCTCTTTTCCCCCCCTAAAGTACCTCAGCAAATCTGCAGACAAGTTAGATTTGTGTCTGTGAGTGGGCTCGGTGTAGGTATTTGATGACAAACGAGCAAAAACTTTTCTGCTTAGCTGTTCTGCTTAGTCTATTTTGCTCTTATCTTTTCTGAACCGTGTAAAACTCTCCCTGTGTGATAATGAATTGTACTGGTGTACCGTGGGTAATATAAACGCAAAACCGTGTCACTTCTTCTGCGTTTCAGTATGTCTCACCTGTCCATTCAGTACATTGTGTGTCTTCTCTCTGTGTAGCTGACAGCTGTAGGCCTATGAGAGGATGATATATAGGGGTTGAATGTCTTGTTAATATAACCGTTCTGACTCGTGTGTCTTCTCTCTGTGTAGCTGACAGCTGTAGGCCTATGAGAGGATGATATATAGGGGTTGAATGTCTTGTTAATATAACCGTTCTGACTCGTGTGCCCTCCTCCTATTGGTGGATTGCTCTTTTTTTAAATTCCTCATCTTCTTATTTTCTTAATTTTTCTCCGTCATTTGAGTTAAAAACCACCTTGGTTTAGCCGTCTGTGAGAGTGTGAGTCTGTCAGCAATAAGGCCGGAGGAGGTGTGGTGTATGGCCAATGTACTACGGCTAAGGACTGTTCTTAAGCACGACACAACGCCGAGTGCCTGAACACAGCCCTTAGCCGTGGTATATTGGCCATATACCACACACCCCCAAGGTGCCAGATTGCCATTATAAACAGGTTACCAAAGTAACTGGAGCACTAAAAATAAATGTTTTGTCATACCCATGGTATATGTTCTGATATACCACGGCTGTCAGCCAATCAGCATTCAGGGCTCGAACCACCCAGTTCATAATATGAGATATATCAACTGCTGTCCTTGGGGTTAAGGTTCAATTCCATTTCAATTCGAGTCAATTCAGGAAGTACACTAGAAAATCTATAAAAAATTGGATCAAAATCCAATTATCTTCAATGCTTTTCAATGAGAAACATGGAATTTGTCTTACTGAATTGACTGGAATTAAAATGGTATTGACCTTAACCCTGTCTCTTCAATGCTTTTCAATGAGAAACATGGAATTTGTCTTACTGAATTGACTGGATTTAAAATGGTATTGACCTTAACCCTGTCTCTTCAATGCTTTTCAAATAGGAACATTTGTTATTTGGTTTACTTAATTGACTGGAATTGACATGGTACTGACCCTAACCCTGTCAGAGTCAATGATTCAGAACAACACACAGTCCTCACACGGTCTTCGATCTCTACATAAGGAAACTTTGCTGACACTATTAAGGTGCTACAGAGGGTGGTGAGTACGGCCCAGCACATCACAGGGGCCAAGCTTCCTGCCATCCAGGACCTCTATACCAGGCGGTGTCAGAGGAAGGCCCTAAACATTGTCAGAATCCAGCCACCCAGTTCTCTCTGCTTCCGCACGGCAAGCAATACCAATGTAGCAACAGATGGAACCAACAGAACCCTGAACAGCTTCTACCCCCAGGACGTAAGACTCCTGAACATCTAATCAAATGGCTACCCAGACTATTTGCATTGCCCCCCTCCCAAGAGGTACCAGTGGAGCAAGTCTGGAACCAACAGGACCCTGAACAGCTTCTACCCCCAAGACATAAGACTGCTGAATAGTTTACCAAGTAGCTACCCAGACTATCTGCATTGACTCTTTATGCACATACACTGCTGTTACTGTCTATTGTCTATCCTTTACCCCTACCTACAGTATACTGCTGTTACTGTCTATTATCTATCCTTTACCCCTACCTACAGTATACTGCTGTTACTGTCTATTATCTATCCTTTACCCCTACCTACAGTATACTGCTGTTACTGTCTATTATCTATCCTTTACCCCTACCTACAGTATACTGCTGTTACTGTCTATTATATATCCTTTACCCCTACCTACAGTATACTGCTGTTACTGTCTATTATCTATCCTTTACCCCTACCTACAGTATACTGCTGTTACTGTCTATTATCTATCCTTTACCCCTACCTACAGTATACTGCTGTTACTGTCTATTATCTATCCTTTACCCCTACCTACAGTATACTGCTGTTACTGTCTATTATCTATCCTTTACCCCTACCTACAGTATACTGCTGTTACTGTCTATTATCTATCCTTTACCCCTACCTACAGTATACTGCTGTTACTGTCTATTACCTATCCTTTACCCCTACCTACAGTATACTGCTGTTACTGTCTATTACCTATCCTTTACCCCTACCTACAGTATACTGCTGTTACTGTCTATTACCTATCCTTTACCCCTACCTACAGTATACTGCTGTTACTGTCTATTATCTATCCTTTACCCCTACCTACAGTATACTGCTGTTACTGTCTATTATCTATCCTTTACCCTACCTACAGTATACTGCTGTTACTGTCTATTATCTATCCTTTACCCCTACCTACAGTATACTGCTGTTACTGTCTATTATCTATCCTTTACCCCTACCTACAGTATACTGCTGTTACTGTCTATTACCTATCCTTTACCCCTACCTACAGTATACTGCTGTTACTGTCTATTATCTATCCTTTACCCTACCTACAGTATACTGCTGTTACTGTCTATTATATATCCTTTACCCCTACCTACAGTATACTGCTGTTACTGTCTATTACCTATCCTTTACCCTACCTACAGTATACTGCTGTTACTGTCTATTATCTATCCTTTACCCCTACCTACAGTATACTGCTGTTACTGTCTATTATCTATCCTTTACCCCTACCTACAGTATACTGCTGTTACTGTCTATTATCTATCCTTTACCCCTACCTACAGTATACTGCTGTTACTGTCTATTATCTATCCTTTACCCCTACCTACAGTATACTGCTGTTACTGTCTATTATCTATCCTTTACCCCTACCTACAGTATACTGCTGTTACTGTCTATTATCTATCCTTTACCCCTACCTACAGTATACTGCTGTTACTGTCTATTACCTATCCTTTACCCCTACCTACAGTATACTGCTGTTACTGTCTATTATCTATCCTTTACCCCTACCTACAGTATACTGCTGTTACTGTCTATTATCTATCCTTTACCCCTACCTACAGTATACTGCTGTTACTGTCTATTATCTATCCTTTACCCCTACCTACAGTATACTGCTGTTACTGTCTATTACCTATCCTTTACCCCTACCTACAGTATACTGCTGTTACTGTCTATTATATATCCTTTACCTACAGTATACTGCTGTTACTGTCTATTATATATCCTTTACCCCTACCTACAGTATACTGCTGTTACTGTCTATTACCTATCCTTTACCCCTACCTACAGTATACTGCTGTTACTGTCTATTATATATCCTTTACCCCTACCTACAGTATACTGCTGTTACTGTCTATTATCTATCCTTTACCCCTACCTACAGTATACTGCTGTTACTGTCTATTATCTATCCTTTACCCCTACCTACAGTATACTGCTGTTACTGTCTATTATATATCCTTTACCCCTACCTACAGTATACTGCTGTTACTGTCTATTGTCTATCCTTTACCCCTACCTACAGTATACTGCTGTTACTGTCTATTATATATCCTTTACCCCTACCTACAGTATACTGCTGTTACTGTCTATTATATATCCTTTACCCCTACCTACAGTATACTGCTGTTACTGTCTATTATATATCCTTTACCCCTACCTACAGTATACTGCTGTTACTGTCTATTATATATCCTTTACCCCTACCTACAGTATACTGCTGTTACTGTCTATTATATATCCTTTACCCCTACCTACAGTATACTGCTGTTACTGTCTATTGTCTATCCTTTACCCCTACCTACAGTATACTGCTGTTACTGTCTATTATATATCCTTTACCCCTACCTACAGTATACTGCTGTTACTGTCTATTATCTATCCTTTACCCCTACCGATAGTATACTGCTGTTACTGTCTATTATATATCCTTTACCTACAGTATACTGCTGTTACTGTCTATTATCTATCCTTTACCCCTTACTACATGTACATGTCTACCTCAATGACCTCGTACCACTGCACATCGCCTCGGTAACCGGTACTTCCTGTATATGTTATCATTCCTCATTGGGTATTTATCCCTCCTGTTATTATTTTCCTTCCATTTGTCTTCTTCTCTATTTTGTTGGGAAGGGCGTTTCACTGTTAATCTACACCTGTTGTTATGCAGGGTAGCCTAGTGGTTAGAGCGTTGGACTAGTAACAGAAAGGTTTCAAGTTCATATCCCCGAGCTGACGAGGTACAAATCTGTCGTTCTGCCCCTGAACAGGCAGTTATAACCCACTGTTCCTAGGCCGTCATTGAAAATAAGAATTTGTTCTTAACTGACTTGCCTAGTTAAATAAAGGTAAAATGTGACAAGTACAATTCTATTTAATTTCATTTAATAATAGCTGTTATTGTCTTCCCTCCCCACAGTGGTGTCCTCTCCACTGCTGTATTAAGATGGCTCAATGCTATTTACAGGTGTAGGATCTTCATTTGATCAGTCTTTTGTTGCTGAGAATTTTCCTGCACCGCAGGAAAGCTTCATGATTGACATCAATTCACTGAAATCCCAGCACTAACGCACGGCAATATTAATTAACAGTACTGCACATTTCATGTAGCCAAATCTGGCTAACTAGTGGCCTAACAACCGATTAAACCTTAGGGTTATAAACGTTCAAATCATGTATCGACATCATTATTTTGCTGCAACAATACTGGTTAAAGGAAGATCCTTCATCTGTAAATCATTTTGATTTGGTTGGATGTGATCCTGTCTGTGTTACGGAGTTCTGACCCCCCAGCTACACAGTTCTGACCCCCAGCTACACAGTTCTGACCCCCAGCTACACAGTTCTGACCCCCAGCTACACAGTTCTGACCCCCAGCTACACAGTTCTGACCCCCCCAGCTACACAGTTCTGACCCCCCAGCTACACAGTTCTGACCCCCAGCTACACAGTTCTGACCCCCAGCTACACAGTTCTGACCCCCAGCTACACAGTTCTGACCCCCCAGCTACACAGTTCTGACCCCCAGCTACACAGTTCTGACCCCCCAGCTACACAGTTCTGACCCCCAGCTACACAGTTCTGACCCCCCAGCTACACAGTTCTGACCCCCCAGCTACACAGTTCTGACCCCCCCAGCTACACAGTTCTGACCCCCCAGCTACACAGTTCTGACCCCCAGCTACACAGTTCTGACCCCCAGCTACACAGTTCTGACCCCCAGCTACACAGTTCTGACCCCCAGCTACACAGTTCTGACCCCCAGCTACACAGTTCTGACCCCCAGCTACACAGTTCTGACCCCCAGCTACACAGTTCTGACCCCCCAGCTACACAGTTCTGACCCCCAGCTACACAGTTCTGACCCCCAGCTACACAGTTCTGACCCCCAGCTACACAGTTCTGACCCCCAGCTACACAGTTCTGACCCCCCAGCTACACAGTTCTGACCCCCAGCTACACAGTTCTGACCCCCAGCTACACAGTTCTGACCCCCAGCTACACAGTTCTGACCCCCAGCTACACAGTTCTGACCCCCAGCTACACAGTTCTGACCCCCCCAGCTACACAGTTCTGACCCCCAGCTACACAGTTCTGACCCCCAGCTACACAGTTCTGACCCCCCAGCTACACAGTTCTGACCCCCAGCTACACAGTTCTGACCCCCAGCTACACAGTTCTGACCCCCAGCTACACAGTTCTGACCCCCAGCTACACAGTTCTGACCCCCAGCTACACAGTTCTGACCCCCAGCTACACAGTTCTGACCCCCAGCTACACAGTTCTGACCCCCAGCTACACAGTTCTGACCCCCAGCTACACAGTTCTGACCCCCCAGCTACACAGTTCTGACCCCCAGCTACACAGTTCTGACCCCCCAGCTACACAGTTCTGACCCCCAGCTACACAGTTCTGACCCCCCAGCTACACAGTTCTGACCCCCAGCTACACAGTTCTGACCCCCCAGCTACACAGTTCTGACCCCCAGCTACACAGTTCTGACCCCCCCAGCTACACAGTTCTGACCCCCAGCTACACAGTTCTGACCCCCAGCTACACAGTTCTGACCCCCAGCTACACAGTTCTGACCCCCAGCTACACAGTTCTGACCCCCCAGCTACACAGTTCTGACCCCCAGCTACACAGTTCTGACCCCCAGCTACACAGTTCTGACCCCCCAGCTACACAGTTCTGACCCCCAGCTACACAGTTCTGACCCCCAGCTACACAGTTCTGACCCCCAGCTACACAGTTCTGACCCCCCAGCTACACAGTTCTGACCCCCAGCTACACAGTTCTGACCCCCAGCTACACAGTTCTGACCCCCAGCTACACAGTTCTGACCCCCAGCTACACAGTTCTGACCCCCAGCTACACAGTTCTGACCCCCAGCTACACAGTTCTGACCCCCAGCTACACAGTTCTGACCCCCCCAGCTACACAGTTCTGACCCCCAGCTACACAGTTCTGACCCCCAGCTACACAGTTCTGACCCCCAGCTACACAGTTCTGACCCCCAGCTACACAGTTCTGACCCCCAGCTACACAGTTCTGACCCCCAGCTACACAGTTCTGACCCCCAGCTACACAGTTCTGACCCCCAGCTACACAGTTCTGACCCCCAGCTACACAGTTCTGACCCCCAGCTACACAGTTCTGACCCCCAGCTACACAGTTCTGACCCCCCAGCTACACAGTTCTGACCCCCAGCTACACAGTTCTGACCCCCAGCTACACAGTTCTGACCCCCAGCTACACAGTTCTGACCCCCAGCTACACAGTTCTGACCCCCAGCTACACAGTTCTGACCCCCAGCTACACAGTTCTGACCCCCCAGCTACACAGTTCTGACCCCCAGCTACACAGTTCTGACCCCCAGCTACACAGTTCTGACCCCCAGCTACACAGTTCTGACCCCCCAGCTACACAGTTCTGACCCCCCAGCTACACAGTTCTGACCCCCAGCTACACAGTTCTGACCCCCAGCTACACAGTTCTGACCCCCCAGCTACACAGTTCTGACCCCCAGCTACACAGTTCTGACCCCCCCAGCTACACAGTTCTGACCCCCCCAGCTACACAGTTCTGACCTCCATTTAATGTTCTCCTCTCCTCTGCCGCCCCAGATTCAGCCTTCATTATGGTCAACACGTCGGGACGTTTCGCCGGTCAGAAGGCATTACTCCTGACTCCCCAGCTGAAGGAGAATGACACTCACTGTATCATCTTCCAGTACTTCCTGTCTGGCCGCGAGGGGGCGGGACCGGGGCAGCTCAACGTGTACATCAGAGAGAACAACAGTCCACTGGGCATGCCCGTCTGGAACGTGTCTGGGCCAGCTACTAGAGCCTGGGTACAGGTAGAACTGGCCATCTCTACCTACTGGCCCAACTTCTATCAGGTGAGTTACCTTACCTTATCTCACCTTACCTTAACTTATCTCACCTTAGTTTACCTTACCTTATCTCACCTTACCTTACCTTACCTTACCTTATTTTACCTTACCTTATCTCACCTTACCTTACCTTAGTTTACCTTACCTTACCTTAGTTTACCTTACCTTAGTTTACCTTACCTTATCTCACCTTACCTTACCTTAGTTTACCTTTTACCTTATCTCACCTTACCTTACCTTAGTTTACCTTACCTTATCTCACCTTACCTTACCTTATCTCACCTTACCTTAGTTTACCTTACCTTATCTCACCTTACCTTACCTTATCTCACCTTACCTTACCTTAGTTTACCTTACCTTATCTCACCTTACCTTAGTTTACCTTATCTCACCTTACCTTACCTTAGTTTACCTTACCTTATCTCACCTTACCTTACCTTAGTTTACCTTACCTTATCTCACCTTACCTTACCTTAGTTTACCTTATCTCACCTTACCTTACCTTAGTTTACCTTCTCTCACCTTACCTTATCTCACCTTACCTTACCTTAGTTTACCTTACCTTATCTCACCTTACCTTACCTTAGTTTACCTTACCTTATCTCACCTTACCTTACCTTAGTTTACCTTATCTCACCTTACCTTACCTTAGTTTACCTTACCTTACCTTACCTTACCTTAGTTTACCTTACCTTATCTCACCTTACCTTACCTTACCTTACCTTACCTTAGTTTACCTTACCTTAGTTTACCTTACCTTATCTCACCTTACCTTACCTTACCTTAGTTTACCTTACTTTATCTCACCTTACCTTACCTTAGTTTACCTTACCTTATCTCACCTTACCTTACCTTACCTTAGTTTACCTTACCTTATCTCACCTTACCTTACCTTAGTTTACCTTACCTTATCTCACCTTACCGTACCTTAGTTTACCTTACCTTATCTCACCTTACCTTACCTTAGTTTACCTTACCTTATCTCACCTTACCTTACCTTAGTTTACCTTACCTTATCTCACCTTACCTTACCTTAGTTTACCTTACCTCATCTCACCTTACCTTGCCTTAGTTTACCTTACCTTATCTCACCTTACCGTACCTTAGTTTACCTTACCTTAGTTTACCTTACCTTATCTCACCTTACCTTAACTTATCTCACCTTAGTTTACTTTACCTTATCTCACCTTACCTTATCTCACCTTACCTTACCTTACCTTAGTTTACCTTACCTTAGTTTACCTTACCTTATCTCACCTTACCTTACCTTAGTTTACCTTACCTTATCTCACCTTACCTTACCTTAGTTTACCTTACCTTATCTCACCTTACCTTACCTTAGTTTACCTTACCTTATCTCACCTTACCTTACCTTAGTTTACCTTACCTTACCTTAGTTTACCTTACCTTACCTTACCTTACCTTAGTTTACCTTACCTTATCTCACCTTACCTTACCTTAGTTTACCTTACCTTATCTCACCTTACCTTACCTTAGTTTACCTTACCTTATCTCACCTTACCTTACCTTATCTCACCTTACCTTACCTTACCTTAGTTTACCTTACTTTATCTCACCTTACCTTACCTTAGTTTAACTTACCTTATCTCACCTTACCTTACCTTAGTTTACCTTATCTCACCTTACCTTAGTTTACATTACCTTAGTTTACCCTACCTTACGTTACCTTAGTTTACATTACTTTACATTACTTTACATTACCTTACCTTAGTTTAGTTTACCTTACCTTAAATTACCTTAGTCTACATTACCTATACCAGGGCTGCCCAACCCTCTTCCTGGAGATCTACTGTCCTGTAGGTTTTCAGTCCAACCCTCTTCCTGGAGATCTACTGTCCTGTAGGTTTTCAGTCCAACCCTCTTCCTGGAGATCTACTGTCCTGTAGGTTATCAGTCCAACCCTCTTCCTGGAGATCTACTGTCCTGTGGGTTTTCAGTCCAACCCTCTCCCTGGAGATCTACTGTCCTGTGGGTTTTCAGTCCAACCCTCTTCCTGGAGATCTACTGTCCTGTAGGTTATCAGTCCAACCCTCTTCCTGGAGATCTACTGTCCTGTGGGTTTTCAGTCCAACCCTCATCCTGGAGATCTACTGTCCTGTAGGTTTTCAGTCCAACCCTATTCCTGGCTATCTACTGTCCTGTAGGTTTTCAGTCCAACCCTCTTCCTGGAAATCTACTGTCCTGTAGGTTTTCAGTCCAACCCTCTTCCTGGAGATCTACTGTCCTGTAGGTTTTCAGTCCAACCCTCTTCCTGGAGATGTCCTGTCCTGTAGGTTTTCAGTCCAACCCTCTTCCTGGAGATCTACTGTCCTGTAGGTTTTCAGTCCAACCCTCTTCCTGGAGATCTACCGTCCTGTAGGTTCAGTCCAACCCTGTTCCTGGAGATCTACCGTCCTGTAGGTTCAGTCCAACCCTGTTCCTGGAGATCTACCGTCCTGTAGGTTCAGTCCAACCCTCTTCCTGGAGATCTACCGTCCTGTAGGTTCAGTCCAACCCTCTTCCTGGAGATCTACTGTCCTGTAGGTTCAGTCCAACCCTCTACCTGGAGATCTACCGTCCTGTAGGTTCAGTCCAACCCTCTTCCTGGAGATCTACTGTCCTGTAGGTTCAGTCCAACCCTCTTCCTGGAGATCTCCTGTATGTAGGTTCAGTCCAACCCTCTTCCTGGAGATCTACTGTCCTGTAGGTTCAGTCCAACCCTCTTCCTGGAGATCTACTGTCCTGTAGGTTCAGTCCAACCCTCTTCCTGGAGATCTACCGTCCTGTAGGCCATCCGTCTAACCCTAATTTAGCATATCTGATTCAGCTAGTTAAGGTCTTGTTGAGTAGCAAATTAGTAGAATCCGGTGTGTTAAATTAGGGTAGTATTTTCAATACTATACATCTATAATAAACTAATATAATATATATATATATATATATATATAGTTAAATAGTTAACCAATAGCTACCCTTTACCTTACCTTGGTTTACCTTACATTACCTATAACGGCGGTAGTATTTTCAATAACATACAAAATTATATAAAGTAAATATATAGACTACCGTTCAAAAGTTTGGGGACACTTCGAAATGTCCTTGTTTTTTAAAGAAAAGCTCATGTTCTGTCCATTAAAATATCATTAAATTGATCAGAAATACAGTGTAGACATTGTTAATGTTGTAAATGACTATTTTAGCTGGAAACGGCTGATCTATCTATATCTACATAGGCGTACAGAGGCCCATTATCAGCAACCGTCACTCCTGTGTTGCAATGACACGTTGTGTTAGCTAATCCAAGTTGATCAATTTAAAAGGCTAATTGATCATTAGAAAACCCTTTTGCAATTTTGTTAGCACAGCTGAAAACTGTTATCCTTCCTTTTACAAAATGAGCCGTTTCCAGCTACAATAGTCATTTACAACATTAACAATGTCTACACTGTATTACTGATCAATTTGATGTTATTTTAATGGACCAAAGAAATGTGCTTTTCTCTCAAAAACAAGGACATTTCCAAGTGTCCCCAAACCTTTGAACGGTAGTGGATATATATATATATATATATATATTAGTATATACAGTGCCTTGCGAAAGTATTCGGCCCCGTTGAACTTTGCGACCTTTTGCCACATTTCAGGCTTCAAACATAAAGGTATAAAACTGTATTGTTTTGTGAAGAATCAACAACAAGTGGGACACAATCATGAAGTGGAACGACATTTATTGGATATTTCAAACTTTTTTAACAAATCAAAAACTGAAAAATTGGGCGTGTATCCATGGCAATAGGCCTATGTGTTTTTTTTCTCCCCTCAGCACCAGGTCTATATAATGTTCTACTCCACCAGAAAACTCATTTTCACCCATTACTTCCCCCATGGTACATCATCCCTGACCCTGGCACACCGAGCCCAGTGATTTCACACCTTGGACAATAGTGTTTCCAGGCCTCATTGAGGAAGAGACACAACTCACCAATCGTGTGTCTCAATTGGCACCCTATTCCCTATATAGTGCACTACTTTAGACCAGAGCCCTATGGAACCCTATTACCTATATATAGTGCACTACTTTAGACCAGAGCCCTATGGAACCCTATTCCCTATTTTATAGTGCACTACTTTAGAACAGAGCCCTATGGAACCCTATTCCCTGTATAGTGCACTACTTTAGCCCAGAGCCCTATGGAACCCTATTCCCTGTATAGTGCAATACTTTAGACCAGAGCCCTATGGAATCCTATTCCCTATATAGTGCACTACTTTAGACCAGAGGCCTATGGAACCCTATTACCTATATATAGTGCACTACTTTAGACCAGAGCCCTATGGAACCCTATTCCCTAATAGTGCACTACTTTAGACCAGAGCCCTATGGAACCCTATTCCCTAATAGTGCACTACTTTAGACCAGAGCCCTATGGAACCCTATTCCCTGTATAGTGCACTGCTATTGACCAGAGACCTATTGGTTTCCCTATAGGCCCTGGTTAAAAAATGTGCATTGTGTTAATTGATGCAGAGAGCCCTCTTGACCTCCCGAACCAACAGGAGATTAGGCCCACTGGGCTCTTTCATTACAGCTACAGGCCCCACTGGGCTCTTTCATTACAGCTACAGGCCCCACTGGGCTCTTTCATTATAGCTACAGGCCCACTGGGCTCTTTTATTACAGCTACAGGCCCCACTGGGCTCTTTCATTATAGCTACAGGCTACAGGCCCACTGGGCTCTTTCATTATAGCTACAGGCCCCACTGGGCTCTTTCATTATAGCTACAGGCTACAGGCCCACTGGGCTCTTTCATTATAGCTAAAGGCTACAGGCCCACTGGGCTCTTTCATTATAGCTACAGGCTACAGGCCCCACTGGGCTCTTTCATTATAGCTACAGGCCCACTGGGCTCTTTCATTACAGCTACAGGCTACAGGCCCACTGGGCTCTTTCATTACAGCTACAGGCCCCAGGCCCACTGGGCTCTTTCATTACAGCTACAGGCCCCACTGGGCTCTTTCATTATAGCTACAGGCCCCACTGGGCTCTTTCATTATAGCTACAGGCCCCACTGGGCTCTTTCATTACAGCTACAGGCCCCACTGGGCTCTTTCATTACAGCTACAGGCCCACTGGGCTCTTTCATTACAGCTACAGGCCCCACTGGGCTCTTTCATTACAGCTACAGGCCCCACTGGGCTCTTTCATTATAGCTACAGGCTACAGGCCCACTGGGCTCTTTCATTACAGCTACAGGCCCCACTGGGCTCTTTCATTATAGCTACAGGCCCACTGGGCTCTTTCATTATAGCTACAGGCCCCACTGGGCTCTTTCATTATAGCTACAGGCTACAGGCCCACTGGGCTCTTTCATTATAGCTACAGGCCCCACTGGGCTCTTTCATTATAGCTACAGGCTACAGGCCCACTGGGCTCTTTCATTATAGCTACAGGCTACAGGCCCACTGGGCTCTTTCATTACAGCTACAGGCTACAGGCCCACTGGGCTCTTTCATTACAGCTACAGGCTACAGGCCCACTGGGCTCTTTCATTATAGCTACAGGCTACAGGCCCACTGGGCTCTTTCATTACAGCTACAGGCCCCACTGGGCTCTTTCATTATAGCTACAGGCTACAGGCCCCACTGGGCTCTTTCATTATAGCTACAGGCTACAGGCCCACTGGGCTCTTTCATTATAGCTACAGGCTACAGGCCCACTGGGCTCTTTCATTATAGCTACAGGCTACAGGCCCCACTGGGCTCTTTCATTATAGCTACAGGCTACAGGCCCACTGGGCTCTTTCATTATAGCTACAGGCTACAGGCCCCACTGGGCTCTTTCATTATAGCTACAGGCCCACTGGGCTCTTTCATTATAGCTACAGGCCCCACTGGGCTCTTTCATTATAGCTACAGGCCCCACTGGGCTCTTTCATTACAGCTACAGGCCCCACTGGGCTCTTTCATTATAGCTACAGGATACAGGCCCACTGGGCTCTTTCATTATAGCTACAGGCTACAGGCCCACTGGGCTCTTTCATTATAGCTACAGGCCCCACTGGGCTCTTTCATTATAGCTACAGGATACAGGCCCCACTGGGCTCTTTCATTATAGCTACAGGCCCCACTGGGCTCTTTCATTACAGCTACAGGCCCCACTGGGCTCTTTCATTATAGCTACAGGATACAGGCCCACTGGGCTCTTTCATTATAGCTACAGGCTACAGGCCCACTGGGCTCTTTCATTATAGCTACAGGCCCCACTGGGCTCTTTCATTATAGCTACAGGCCCCACTGGGCTCTTTCATTATAGCTACAGGCTACAGGCCCACTGGGCTCTTTCATTATAGCTACAGGCCCCACTGGGCTCTTTCATTATAGCTACAGGCTACAGGCCCACTGGGCTCTTTCATTATAGCTACAGGCTACAGGCCCACTGGGCTCTTTCATTATAGCTACAGGCTACAGGCCCCACTGGGCTCTTTCATTATAGCTACAGGCTACAGGCCCCACTGGGCTCTTTCATTATAGCTACAGGCCCCACTGGGCTCTTTCATTACAGCTACAGGCCCACTGGGCTCTTTCATTATAGCTACAGGATACAGGCCCACTGGGCTCTTTCATTATAGCTACAGGCTACAGGCCCCACTGGGCTCTTTCATTATAGCTACAGGCTACAGGCCCCACTGGGCTCTTTCATTATAGCTACAGGCTACAGGCCCACTGGGCTCTTTCATTACAGCTACAGGCCCACTGGGCTCTTTCATTATAGCTACAGACCCACTGGGCTCTTTCATTATAGCTACAGGCCCCACTGGGCTCTTTCATTATAGCTACAGACCCACTGGGCTCTTTCATTACAGCTACAGGCCCCACTGGGCTCTTTCATTATAGCTACAGGCCCACTGGGCTCTTTCATTATAGCTACAGGCTACAGGCCCACTGGGCTCTTTCATTATAGCTACAGGCCCACTGGGCTCTTCCATTACAGCTAC
Source organism: Oncorhynchus keta (assembly GCF_023373465.1). Taxonomy (NCBI): domain Eukaryota; kingdom Metazoa; phylum Chordata; class Actinopteri; order Salmoniformes; family Salmonidae; genus Oncorhynchus; species Oncorhynchus keta. The sequence goes on along the minus strand of NC_068435.1, from coordinate 5,972,524 downwards.
AGGCTACAGGCCCACTGGGCTCTTTCATTATAGCTACAGGCCCACTGGGCTCTTTCATTATAGCTACAGGCCCCACTGGGCTCTTTCATTATAGCTACAGGCTACAGGCCCACTGGGCTCTTTCATTACAGCTACAGGCTACAGGCCCACTGGGCTCTTTCATTACAGCTACAGGCCCACTGGGCTCTTTCATTATAGCTACAGGCTACAGGCCCCACTGGGCTCTTTCATTATAGCTACAGGCCCACTGGGCTCTTTCATTATAGCTACAGGCTACAGGCCCACTGGGCTCTTTCATTATAGCTACAGGCTACAGGCCCACTGGGCTCTTTCATTATAGCTACAGGCCCACTGGGCTCTTTCATTATAGCTACAGGCCCACTGGGCTCTTTCATTATAGCTACAGGCCCCACTGGGCTCTTTCATTATAGCTACAGGCTACAGGCCCACTGGGCTCTTTCATTATAGCTACAGGCTACAGGCCCCACTGGGCTCTTTCATTATAGCTACAGGCTACAGGCCCACTGGGCTCTTTCATTATAGCTACAGGCCCACTGGGCTCTTTCATTAGAGCTACAGGCCCCACTGGGCTCTTTCATTATAGCTACAGGCCCACTGGGCTCTTTCATTATTGCTACAGGCTCACTGGGCTCTTTCATTATAGCTACAGGCCCACTGGGCTCTTTCATTATAGCTACAGGCCCACTGGGCTCTTTCATTATAGCTACAGGCCCACTGGGCTCTTTCATTATAGCTACAGGCCCCACTGGGCTCTTTCATTATAGCTACAGGCTACAGGCCCACTGGGCTCTTTCATTATAGCTACAGGCTACAGGCCCACTGGGCTCTTTCATTACAGCTACAGGCCCCACTGGGCTCTTTCATTACAGCTACAGGCTACAGGCCCACTGGGCTCTTTCATTATAGCTACAGGCTACAGGCCCCACTGGGCTCTTTCATTATAGCTACAGGCTACAGGCCCACTGGGCTCTTTCATTATAGCTACAGGCCCACTGGGCTCTTTCATTATAGCTACAGGCCCACTGGGCTCTTTCATTATAGCTACAGGCCCCACTGGGCTCTTTCATTATAGCTACAGGCCCACTGGGCTCTTTCATTATAGCTACAGGCTACAGGCCCACTGGGCTCTTTCATTGCAGCTACAGGCTACAGGCCCCACTGGGCTCTTTCATTACAGCTACAGGCCCCACTGGGCTCTTTCATTATAGCTACAGGCCCCACTGGGCTCTTTCATTACAGCTACAGGCTACAGGCCCCACTGGGCTCTTTCATTACAGCTACAGGCCCACTGGGCTCTTTCATTATAGCTACAGGCCCCACTGGGCTCTTTCATTATAGCTACAGGCTACAGGCCCACTGGGCTCTTTCATTATAGCGACAGGCTACAGGCCCCACTAAGCTATTTCATTACAGCTACAGGCTACAGGCCCACTGGGCTCTTTCATTATAGCTACAGGCTACAGGCCCACTTGGCTCTTTCATTATAGCTACAGGCTACAGGCCCACTGGGCTCTTTCATTATAGCTACAGGCCCCACTGGGCTCTTTCATTATAGCTACAGGCCCCACTGGGCTCTTTCATTATAGCTACAGGCTACAGGCCCACTGGGCTCTTTCATTATAGCGACAGGCTACAGGCCCCACTAAGCTATTTCATTACAGCTACAGGCTACAGGCCCACTGGGCTCTTTCATTATAGCTACAGGCTACAGGCCCACTTGGCTCTTTCATTATAGCTACAGGCTACAGGCCCACTGGGCTCTTTCATTATAGCTACAGGCTACAGGCCCCACTGGGCTCTTTCATTATAGCTACAGGCCCACTGGGCTCTTTCATTATAGCTACAGGCCCCACTGGGCTCTTTCATTATAGCTACAGGCCCACTGGACTCTTTCATTATAGCTACAGGCCCACTGGGCTCTTTCATTATAGCTACAGGCCCACTGGGCTCTTTCATTATAGCTACAGGCCCACTGGGCTCTTTCATTATAGCTACAGGCCCACTGGGCTCTTTCATTACAGCTACAGGCCCCACTGGGCTCTTTCATTACAGCTAAAGGCTACAGGCCCACGGGGCACTTTCATTATAGCTACAGGCTACAGGCCCACTGGGCTCTTTCATTATAGCTACAGGCTACAGGCCCACTGGGCTCTTTCATTATAGCTACAGGCCCCACTGGGCTCTTTCATTATAGCTACAGGCCCACTGGGCTCTTTCATTATAGCTACAGGCCCACTGGGCTCTTTCATTATAGCTACAGGCCCACTGGGCTCTTTCATTATAGCTACAGGCCCACTGGGCTCTTTCATTACAGCTACAGGCCCACTGGGCTCTTTCATTATAGCTACAGGCCCACTGGGCTCTTTCATTATAGCTACAGGCTACAGGCCCACTGGGCTCTTTCATTATAGCTACAGGCCCCACTGGGCTCTTTCATTATAGCTACAGGCCCACTGGGCTCTTTCATTATAGCTACAGGCCCACTGGGCTCTTTCATTATAGCTACAGGCTACAGGCCCACTGGGCTCTTTCATTATAGCTACAGGCCCCACTGGGCTCTTTCATTATAGCTACAGGCTACAGGCCCACTGGGCTCTTTCATTATAGCTACAGGCCCACTGGGCTCTTTCATTATAGCTACAGGCCCACTGGGGTCTTTCATTATAGCTACAGGCCCCACTGGGCTCTTTCATTATAGCTACAGGCCCACTGGGCTCTTTCATTATAGCTACAGGCCCACTGGGGTCTTTCATTATAGCTACAGGCCCACTGGGGTCTTTCATTATAGCTACAGGCCCCACTGGGCTCTTTCATTATAGCTACAGGCCCCACTGGGCTCTTTCATTATAGCTACAGGCCCCACTGGGCTCTTTCATTATAGCTACAGGCCCACTGGGCTCTTTCATTATAGCTACAGGCCCCACTGGGCTCTTTCATTATAGCTACAGGCTACAGGCCCACTGGGCTCTTTCATTATAGCTACAGGCTACAGGCCCACTGGGCTCTTTCATTATAGCTACAGGCCCACTGGGCTCTTTCATTATAGCTACAGGCCCACTGGGCTCTTTCATTATAGCTACAGGCCCCACTGGGCTCTTTCATTATAGCTACAGGCCCCACTGGGCTCTTTCATTATAGCTACAGGTTACATGCCCCACTGGGCTCTTTCATTATAGCTACAGGCCCCCTGGGCTCTTTCATTATAGCTACAGGCCCACTGGGCTCTTTCATTATAGCTACAGGCTACAGGCCCCACTGGGCTCTTTCATTATAGCTACAGACCCACTGGGCTCTTTCATTGTAGCTACAGGCCCCACTGGGCTCTTTCATTATAGCTACAGGCCCACTGGGCTCTTTCATTATAGCTACAGGCCCACTGGGCTCTTTCATTATAGCTACAGGCCCACTGGGCTCTTTCATTATAGCTACAGGCCCCACTGGGCTCTTTCATTATAGCTACAGGCCCACTGGGCTCTTTCATTATAGCTACAGGCTACAGGCCCACTGGGCTCTTTCATTATAGCTACAGGCCCACTGGGCTCTTTCATTACAGCTACAGGCCCACTGGGCTCTTTCATTATAGCTACAGGCTACAGGCCCACTGGGCTCTTTCATTATAGCTACAGGCCCCACTGGGCTCTTTCATTATAGCTACAGGCTACAGGCCCACTGGGCTCTTTCATTATAGCTACAGGCCCACTGGGCTCTTTCATTATAGCTACAGGCCCCACTGGGCTCTTTCATTATAGCTACAGGTTACAGGCCCCACTGGGCTCTTTCATTATAGCTACAGGCCCCACTGGGCTCTTTCATTATAGCTACAGGCTACAGGCCTACTGGGCTCTTTCATTACAGCTACAGGCTACAGACCCATTGATACAGTACATAATAGATACTAAGACAACCAACCCATTGATACAGAACAGAATAGCTACTAAGACAACCAACCCATTGATACAGTACATAATAGATACTAAGACAACCAACCCATTGATACAGTACTGAATAGCTACTAAGTCAACCAACCCATTGATACAGTACATAATAGATACTAAGACAACCAACCCATTGATACAGTACTGAATAGCTACTAAGTCAACCAACCCATTGATACAGTACAGAATAGATACTGAGACAACCAACCCATTGATACAGTACATAATAGATACTAAGACAACCAACCCATTGATACAGTACATAATAGATACTAAGACAACCAACCAACCCATTGATACAGTAAATAATAGATACTAAGACAACCAACCCATTGATACAGAATAGATACTAAGACAACCAACCCATTGATACAGAATAGATACTAAGACAACCAACCCATTGATACAGTACAAAATAGATATTAAGACATCCAACCAACCAACCCATTGATACAGTACATAATAGATACTAAGACAACCAACCCATCGATACAGTACAAAATAGATACTAAGACATCCAACCAACCCATTGATACAGTACAGAATAGATACTAAGACAACCAACCCATTGATACAGAACAGATACTAAGAAAACCAACCCATTGATACAGTACAAAATAGATACTAAGACAACCAACCCATTGACACAGAATAGATAATAAGACAACCAACCCATTGATACAAAATAGATACTAAGACAACCAACCCATTGATACAGTACAAAATAGATACTAAGACATCCAACCAACCCATTGATACAGTACATAATAGATACTAAGACAACCAACCCATTGATACAGTACATAATAGATACTAAGACAACCAACCCATTGATACAGTACAAAATAGATACTAAGACATCCAACCAACCAACCCATTGATACAGTACATAATAGATACTAAGACAACCAACCCATTGATACAGTACAAAATAGATACTAAGACATCCAACCAACCCATTGATACATTACAGAATAGATACTAAGACAACCAACCAACACATTGATACAGTACAGAATAGATACTAAGACAACCAACTCATTGATACAGTACAGTACATATACTAAGACAACCAACCCATTGATACAGAACATAATAGATACTAAGACAACCAACCAACCCATTGATACATTACAGTACAGATACAAAGACAACCAACCCATTGATACAGTACATAATAGATACTAAGACAACCAACCCATTGATACAGTACATAATAGCTACTAAGACAACCAACCCATTGATACAGTACATAATAGATACTAAGACAACCAACCCATTGATACAGTACATAATAGATACTAAGACAACCAACCCATTGATACATTACATAATAGATTCTAAGACAACCAACCCATTGATACAGTACATAATAGATACTAAGACAACCAACCAACCCATTGATACAGTACATAATAGATACTAAGACAACCAACCCATTGATACAGTACATAATAGATACTAAGACAACCAACCCATTGACACAGTACAGATACTAAGACAACCAACCCATTGATACAGAACAGATACTAAGACAACCAACCCATTGATACAGAACAGATACTAAGACAACCAACCCATTGATACAGAACAGATACTAAGACAACCAACCCATTGATACAGTACATAATAGATACTAAGACAACCAACCCATTGATACAGAATAGATACTAAGACAACCAACCCATTGATACAGTACAAAATAGATACTAAGACATCCAACCAACCCATTGATACAGTACAGAATAGATACTAAGACAACCAACCAACCCATTGATACAGTACATAATAGATACTAAGACAACCAACCCATTGATACAGTACATAATAGATACTAAGACAACCAACCCATTGATACATAATAGATACTAAGACAACCAACCCATTGATACAGTACAAAATAGATACTAAGACATCCAACCAACCCATTGATACAGTACAGAATAGATACTAAGACAACCAACCAACCCATTGATACAGTACATAATAGATACTAAGACAACCAACCCATTGATACAGTACATAATAGATAATAAGACAACCAACCCATTGATACAGTACAAAATAGATACTAAGACAACCAAACAACCCATTGATACAGTACATAATAGATACTAAGACAACCAACCCATTGATACAGTACAAAATAGATAATAAGACAACCAACCCATTGATACAGTACATAATAGATACTAAGACAACCAAACAACCCATTGATACAGTACATAATAGATACTAAGACAACCAACCCATTGATACAGTACAAAATAGATACTAAGACAACCAAACAACCCATTGATACAGTACATAATAGATACTAAGACAACCAACCCATTGATACAGTACAAAATAGATACTAAGACAACCAAACAACCCATTGATACAGTACATAATAGATACTAAGACATCCAACCCATTGATACAGTACAAAATAGATACTAAGACATCCAACCAACCAACCCATTGATACAGTACATAATAGATACTAAGACAACCAACCCATTGATACAGTACAAAATAGATACTAAGACAACCAAACAACCCATTGATACAGTACATAATAGATACTAAGACAACCAACCCATTGATACAGTACATAACAGATACTAAGACAACCAACCCATTGATACAGTACAGTACATATACTAAGACAACCAACCCATTGATACAGAACATAATAGATACTAAGACAAGCAACCAACCCATTGATACATTACAGTACAGATACAAAGACAACCAACCCATTGATACAGTACATAATAGATACTAAGACAACCAACCCATTGATACAGTACATAATAGCTACTAAGACAACCAACCCATTGATACAGTACATAATAGATACTAAGACAACCAACCCATTGATACAGTACATAATAGATACTAAGACAACCAACCCATTGATACATTACATAATAGATTCTAAGACAACCAACCCATTGATACAGTACATAATAGATACTAAGACAACCAACCAACCCATTGATACAGTACATAATAGATACTAAGACAACCAACCCATTGATACAGTACATAATAGATACTAAGACAACCAACCCATTGACACAGTACAGATACTAAGACAACCAACCCATTGATACAGAACAGATACTAAGACAACCAACCCATTGATACAGAACAGATACTAAGACAACCAACCCATTGATACAGAACAGATACTAAGACAACCAACCCATTGATACAGTACATAATAGATACTAAGACAACCAACCCATTGATACAGAATAGATACTAAGACAACCAACCCATTGATACAGTACAAAATAGATACTAAGACATCCAACCAACCCATTGATACAGTACAGAATAGATACTAAGACAACCAACCAACCCATTGATACAGTACATAATAGATACTAAGACAACCAACCCATTGATACAGTACATAATAGATACTAAGACAACCAACCCATTGATACAGAATAGATACTAAGACAACCAACCCATTGATACAGTACAAAATAGATACTAAGACATCCAACCAACCCATTGATACAACCCAACCCAGTACAACCCAACCCAGTACATAATAGATACTAAGACAACCAACCCATTGATACAGTACAAAATAGATAATAAGACAACCAACCCATTGATACAGTACATAATAGATACTAAGACAACCAAACAACCCATTGATACAGTACATAATAGATACTAAGACAACCAACCCATTGATACAGTACAAAATAGATACTAAGACAACCAAACAACCCATTGATACAGTACATAATAGATACTAAGACAACCAACCCATTGATACAGTACAAAATAGATACTAAGACAACCAAACAACCCATTGATACAGTACATAATAGATACTAAGACATCCAACCCATTGATACAGTACAAAATAGATACTAAGACATCCAACCAACCAACCCATTGATACAGTACATAATAGATACTAAGACAACCAACCCATTGATACAGTACAAAATAGATACTAAGACAACCAAACAACCCATTGATACAGTACATAATAGATACTAAGACAACCAACCCATTGATACAGTACATAACAGATACTAAGACAACCAACCCATTGATACAGTACAGTACATATACTAAGACAACCAACCCATTGATACAGAACATAATAGATACTAAGACAAGCAACCAACCCATTGATACATTACAGTACAGATACAAAGACAACCAACCCATTGATACAGTACATAATAGATACTAAGACAACCAACCCATTGATACAGTACATAATAGCTACTAAGACAACCAACCCATTGATACAGTACATAATAGATACTAAGACAACCAACCCATTGATACAGTACATAATAGATACTAAGACAACCAACCCATTGATACATTACATAATAGATTCTAAGACAACCAACCCATTGATACAGTACATAATAGATACTAAGACAACCAACCAACCCATTGATACAGTACATAATAGATACTAAGACAACCAACCCATTGATACAGTACATAATAGATACTAAGACAACCAACCCATTGACACAGTACAGATACTAAGACAACCAACCCATTGATACAGAACAGATACTAAGACAACCAACCCATTGATACAGAACAGATACTAAGACAACCAACCCATTGATACAGTACAGATACTAAGACAACCAACCCATTGATACAGTACAGATACTAAGACAACCAACCCATTGATACAGAACAGATACTAAGACAACCAACCCATTGATACAGAACAGATACTAAGACAACCAACCCATTGATACAGAACAGATACTAAGACAACCAACCCATTGATACAGAACAGATAATAAGACAACCAACCCATTGATACAGAACAGATACTAAGACAACCAACCCATTGATACAGAACAGATACTAAGACAACCAACCCATTGATACAGTACATAATAGATACTAAGACAACCAAACAACCCATTGATACAGTACATAATAGATACTAAGACAACCAACCCATTGATACAGTACAAAATAGATACTAAGACATCCAACCAACCAACCCATTGATACAGTACATAATAGATACTAAGACAACCAACCCATTAATACAGTACAAAATAGATACTAAGACATCCAACCAACCCATTGATACAGTACATAATAGATACTAAGACAACCAAACAACCCATTGATACAGTACATAATAGATACTAAGACAACCAACCCATTGATACAGTACAAAATAGATACTAAGACATCCAACCAACCAACCCATTGATACAGTACATAATAGATACTAAGACAACCAACCCATTAATACAGTACAAAATAGATACTAAGACATCCAACCAACCCATTGATACATTACAGAATATATACTAAGACAACCAACCAACCCATTGATACAGTACAGAATAGATACTAAGACAACCAACCCATTGATACAGTACAGTACAGATACTAAGACAACCAACCCATTGATACAGTACATAATAGATACTAAGACAACCCACCCATTGATACAGTACATAATAGCTACTAAGACAACCAACCCATTGATACAGTACATAATAGATACTAAGACAACCAACCCATTGATACAGTACATAATAGATACTAAGACAACCAACCAACCCATTGATACAGTACATAATAGATACTAAGACAACCAACCCATTGACACAGTACAGATACTAAGACAACCAACCCATTGACACAGTACAGATACTAAGACAACCAACCCATTGATACAGAACAGATACTAAGACAACCAACCCATTGATACAGAACAGATACTAAGACAACCAACCCATTGATACAGAATAGATACTAAGACAACCAACCCATTGATACAGTACAACATAGATACTAAGACATCCAACCAACCAACCCATTGATACAGTACATAATAGATACTAAGACAACCAACCCATTGATACAG
>NC_068435.1:5872684-5957684 GCF_023373465.1 Oncorhynchus keta | reverse complement strand
CCCATTTCCTGAAAGATAAGACTCTCTGAAACCGTTATCCTCTATCACAGGCCGCTTTAGAAGGGAGTGACACAACACACACACAACACACACAACACACACACCACACACACAACACACACAACACACACACAACACACACACAACACACACAACACACACACAACACACACAACACACACACAACACACACAACACACACAAACACACACACAACACACACACAACACACACAACACACACAACACACACACAACACACAACACACACAAACACACACAAACACACACAACACACACAAACACACACAACACACACAAGCACACACAAGCACACACAAACACACACAACACACACAACATACACAACACACACAAACACACACAACACACACAAACACACACAACACACACAAGCACACACAACACACACAACACACACACACCACACACACAACACACACAACACACACAAACACACACAAACACACACAACACACAACACACACAAACACACACAAACACACACAACACACACAACACATACAACACACACAACACACACAACACACACAACACACACAACACACACAACACACACAACACACACAACACACAACACACACACACAACACACACAACACATACAACACACACAACACACACAACACACAACACACACAAACACACACAACACACACAAACACACACAACACACACAACACACACAAACACACACAACACACACAAACACACACAACACACACAACACACACAACACACACACAAACACACACAACACACACACAAACACACATAACACACACACAACACACAACACACACACAACACACACAACACACAACACACACAACACACACAACACACACAACACACACACAAACACACACAACACACACACAAACACACACAACACACACACAAACACACAACACACATAACACACACAACACACACAACACACACACAACACACAACACACACAACACACACACAACACACAACACACACAAACACACAACACACACAAACACACAACACACACAAACACACACAACACACACAACACACACAAACACACACAAACACACACAACACACACAGACACACACAACACACACAGACACACACAACACACACAACACACACAACACACACACAACGCACAACACACACAACACACACACACACAAACACACACAAACACACACAACACACACAAACACACACAACACACACAAACACACACAACACACAAAACACACACAACACACACAACACACACAACACACACAAACACACACAACACACACAACACACACAAACACACACAACACACTCAAACACACACAACACACACAACACACACAACACACACAACACACACAACACACACACAAACACACACAAACACACACAACACATACAACACACACAACACACACAAACACACACAAACACACACAACACACACAAGACACACAACACACACAACACACACAACACACACAACACACACACAACACACACAAACACACACAACACACACAAACACACACAACACACACAAACACACACACAACACACACAAACACACACACAACACACACAACACACACAAACACACACAACACACACAAACAAACACACACAACACACACAAACACACACAAACACACACAACACACACAAACACACACAACACACACAACACACACAAACACACACAAACACACACAAACACACACAATTTGGCCCCTGTTTCATTGTATAACAATCAAAACCAAAGCGAATGGCTCCGTGGATTTGCTATAAACTGGGTTGTAAAAATGTAGTTTGACTATAAACTGGGGAGTGAGAGGAAATGCATTGTTCCCAGTTGAATATACATGGGATGTTCTGCTAAAATGTCTTATGTACTGTACAATGTATAGAATACATACATTACAATTATAGAAAGTCACCAACTTCCTTTGTTTATAGGTTATTTCAAAACAATAAGCCAGTGGCTACAGACAGTGCTATTTAAATCAGTCCTGTATAAAACATGTACTACTCAGTTATTTACAGATTTCCAGATTATTTACCCCCCCCTGTCTGTCACTCTGATTAATTAGGTGTGTTGAACTTCTCTCTGTGACATCAAGTGTTTGAGACTCCCCTCATCTCCTTTCATCTCCTCTCCTTTCATCTACCCTCATCTCCTTTCATCTCCCTCATCTCCTTTCATCTCCCCTCATCTCCTTTCATCTCCCCTCATCTCCTTTCATCTCCTCTCCTTTCATCTCCCCACATCTCCTCTCATCTCTCCTCATCTCCTCTCCTCTCCTTTCACCTCCCCTCATCTCCTTTCATCTCCCCTCATCTCCTTTCACCTCCCCTCATCTCCTTTCATCTCCTCATCTCCTTTCATCTCCCCTCATCTCCTTTCATCTCCCCTCATCTCCTTTCATCTCCCCTCATCTCCTTTCACCTCCCCTCATCTCCTTTCATCTCCCCTCATCTCCTCTCATCTCCTTTCACCTCCCCTCATCTCCTTTCATCTCCCCTCATCTCCTTTCACCTCCCCTCATCTCCTTTCATCTCCCCTCATCTCCTTTCATCTCCCCTCATCTCCTTTCATCTCCCCTCATCTCCTTTCATCTCCCCTCATCTCCTTTCATCTCCCCTCATCGCCTTTCATCTCCCCTCATCTCCTTTCATCTCCCCTCATCTCCTTTCATCTCCCCTCATCTCCTTTCACCTCCCCTCATCTCCTTTCATCTCCCCTCATCTCCTCTCATCTCCTTTCGTCTCTCCTCATCTCCTTTCTTCTCCCCTCATATCCTCTCATCTCTCCTCATATCTCCTCTCATCTCCTCTCCTCTCATCTCCTCTCCCCTCCCCTCATCTCCTCTCATCTCCTTTCATCTCCCCTCTTCTCCTCTCTTAATGATGGGTCAGAGACAATTATCCCCTGCACTATCATTGATGTTCAAATGAATTATATCAAAGCAATAAGACAGCGCTGACTGATGTCAGTAGCACAAACAAAAGATTTCAATTAGAGAGAGAAAAAGGAATGGGGAGAGAGAGGGGGGCTTGGTTAGGTTCTTCTGCCAGCAATGGTACAGACTGCCTTGGCCTTTTAATTTATTTTGATAGGAGTGTAATGAGGCCATAATTGTTAGCCTCTGCCTTTCGCTATGGAATATCTCAAAAAATATATATATAATTAGTAAAGAGAGGGAAGGAGGGAGAGAGATATGCAAGGAGAAAGAGAGAAATATACGGTGGAGATGAGATGCTTCTTACGGAGCCACTCCTTAGTTGCCCTGGCTGTGTGTTTCGGGTCGTTGTTATCCTGGAAGACCCAGCCACGACCCATCTTCAATGCTCTTACTGAGGAGGTTGTTGGCCAAGATGTCGCTATACATGGCCCCATCCATCCTCCCTTCAATACGGTACAGTCGTCCTGTCCCCTTTGCAGAAAAGCGTCCCCAAACAATGATGTTTCCATGCTTCACGGTTGGGATGGTGTTCTTGGGGTTGTACTCATCCTTCTTCTTCCTCCAAACACGGTGAGTGGAGTTGAGACCAAAAAGCTCTATTTTTGTCTCATCAGACCACATGACCTTCTCCCATTCCTCCTCTGGATCATCCAGATGGTCATTGGCAAACTTCAGATGGGCCTGGACATGCGCTGGCTTGAGCAGGGGGACCTTGCGTGCACTGCAGGATTTAAATCCATGACGGCGTAGTGTGTTACTAATGGTTTTCTTTGAGACTGTGGTCCCAGCTCTATTCAGGTCATTGACCAGGTCCTGTCGTGTAGTTCTGGGCTGATCCCTCACCTTCCTCATGATCATTGATGCCCCACAGGGTGAGAGCCCCAGACCGAGGGTGATTGACCGTCATCTTGAACTTCTTCCATTTTCTAATAATTGCGCCAACAGTTGTTGCCTTCTCCCCAAGCTGCTTGCCTATTGTCCTGTAGCCCATCCCAGCCTTGTGCAGGTCTACAATTTTACCCCTGATGTCCTTACACAGCTCTCTGGTCTTGGCCATTGTGGAGAGGTTGGAGTCTGTTTGATTGAGTGTGTGGACAGGTGTCTTTTATACAGGTAACGAGTTCCAACAGGTGTAGTTAATACAGGTAATGAGTGGAGAACAGGAGGCTTCTTAAAGAAAACCAACAGGTCTGTGAGAGGTGGAATTCTTACTGGTTGGTAGGTGATCAAATACTTATGTCATGCAATAAAATGCAAATTAATTACTTAAAAATCATACAATGTGATTTTCTGCATTTTTGTTTTAGATTCCGTCTCTCACAGTTGAAGTGTACCTATGATAAAAATTACAGACCTGTTTTGTAAGTAGGAAAACCTGCAAAATCGGCAGTGTGTCAAATACTTGTTCTCCCCCCGTATATATATATCTCTCCTCTCTCTCCCCGTATCCTCTACATGCTTTGTAAGTAGGAAAACCTGCAACATCGGCAGTGTGTCAAATTCTTGTTCTCCCCACTGTATATGGGGAGAGAGAGATACGCAGCTTTCGAGAAGTATTCAGATCCCTCAACTTGTTCCAGAGGTTGTGACGTTACTCTAAAAGTGTGTTTAACCCTCATTAATCTACACACAATAAATACCCCTTAATGATAAACGAAAAACAGGTTTTTAGAATTTTTTGCAAATGTATTACACATTTAAAACTGAAATATCACATTTATGTAAGTATTCAGACCCTTTACTCAGTACTTTGTTGAAGCACCTTTGGCAGCGATTACAGCCTCAAGTCTTCTTGGGTATGACGCTACAAGCGTGGCACACCTGTATTTGGGGTGTTTCTCCCATTCCTCTCTGCAGATCCTCTCAAGCTCTGTCAGGTTGGATGGGGAGCGTCGCTGCACAGCTATTTTCAGGTCTCTCCAGAGATGTTAGATCGGGTTCAAGTCTGGGCTCTGGCTGGGCCACTCAAGGACATTCAGAGTGAAAGGGAGAGAGAGACAAAGAGAGAGGAGGGAGAGAGAGAGACAGAAAGGGGGAGACAAAGAGAGAGGCGGGAGAGAGAGACAGAAAGAGGGAGACAAAGAGAGAGGAGGGAGAGAGAGAGACAGAAAGGGGGAGAAAAAGAGAGAGGAGGGAGAGAGAGAGAGAGACAGAAAGGGGGAGACAAAGAGAGAGGAGGGAGAGAGAGAGACAGAAAGGGGGAGACAAAGAGAGAGGAGGGAGAGAGAGAGACAGAAAGGGGGAGACAAAGAGAGAGGAGGGAGCGAGAGAGACAGAAAGGGGGAGACAAAGAGAGAGGAGGGAGAGAGAGAGACAGAAAGAGGGAGACAATGAGATAGGAGGGAGTGAGGGACAGAAAGGGGGAGACAAAGAGAGAGCGAGAGATTCTTATCTAAAGGCATTCTGTCTGTCTGTCTGTCTGTTTGTCTGTCTGCCTGCCTGCCTGCTTGCCTGCTTGCCTGTCTGTCTGCATGTGCCAGACTGTAAATTCCTGTGTGCGTACTGTAGCTAGTCTCTCTGTCAGTACTGGAAAAGGAATGATATACCCATCAGTTGGTACAGTACAGAGGATAATGTAGGATTCTAGATTGGATATATCAGTTGGTACAGTACAGAGGATAATGTAGGATTCTAGATTGGATATATCAGTTGGTACAGCACAGAGGATAATGTAGAATTCTAGATTGGATATATCAGTTGGTACAGTACAGAGGATAATGTAGGATTCTAGATTGGATATATCAGTTGGTACAGCACAGAGGATAATGTAGGATTCTAGATTGGATATATCAGTTGGTACAGAGGAAGGATAATGTAGGATTCTAGATTGGATATATCAGTTGGTACAGTACAGAGGATAATGTAGGATTCTAGATTGGACATATCAGTTGGTACAGTAGAGAGGATAATGTAGGATTCTAGATTGGATATATCAGTTGGTACAGAGGAAGGATAATGTAGGATTCCAGATTGGATATATCAGTTGGTACAGTAGAGAGGATAATGTAGGATTCTAGATTGGACATATCAGTTCGTACAGAGGAAGGATAATGTAGGATTCTAGATTGGATATATCAGTTGGTACAGTACAGAGGATAATGTAGGATTCTAGATTGGATATATCAGTTGGTACAGAGGAAGGATAATGTAGGATTCTAGATTGTATATATCAGTTGGTACAGTACAGAGGATAATGTAGGATTCTAGATTGGATATATCAGTTGGTACAGAGGAAGGATAATGTAGGATTCTAGATTGTATATATCAGTTGGTACAGTACAGAGGATAATGTAGGATTCTAGATTGGATATATCAGTTGGTACAGTAGAGAGGATAATGTAGGATTCTAGATTGGATATATCAGTTGGTACAGCACAGAGGATGTTCCGTATAGTTAGTGTATAATGGCATGTTAAACATGCGAAGGCCCAGCCTCTCTGCCAGTTACAGCTCTCTCCACCACTCCCTAGTTTTGGGGTAGGACTGGCATTCCATTTCCCTTTTTACCCACAATGCCGACTCCTCACCATAGCTATAACATTCTCTACCATCTACTATAAACCACAGGACATTACTCTAACATTCTGTAGGGACCTGCCCTAGTCTGTCATCCACTTACAGTCTGGGTCTCATCCCAGCTAACATTCTGTATGGACCTGCCCGAGTCTGTCATCCACTTGTAGTCTAGTCTCATCCCCTCTCTGTCATCACCTGTAGTCTGTTCTCATCCCCTCTCTGTCATCCCCTATAGTCTGGTCTCATCCCCTCTCTGTCATCCCCTATAGTCTGGTCTCATCCCCTCTCTGTCATCCCCTGTAGTCTGGTCTCATCCCCTCTCAGTCATCCCCTGTAGTCTAGTCTCATCCCCTCTCTGTCATCCCCTGTAGTCTAGTCTCATCCCCTCTCTGTCATCCCCTGTAGTCTAGTCTCATCCCCTCTCTGTCATCCCCTGTAGTCTAGTCTCATCCCCTCTCTGTCATCCCCTGTAGTCTAGTCTCATCCCCTCTCTGTCATCCCCTATAGTCTAGTCTCATCCCCTCTCTGTCATCCCCTGTAGTCTAGTCTCATCCCCTCTCTGTCATCCCCTGTAGTCTAGTCTCATCCCCTCTCTGTCATCCCCTGTAGTCTAGTCTCATCCCCTCTCTGTCATCCCCTGTAGTCTAGTCTCATCCCCTCTCTGTCATCCCCTGTAGTCTAGTCTCATCCCCTCTCTGTCATCCCCTGTAGTCTCATCCCCTCTCTGTCATCCCCTGTAGTCTGGTCTCATCCCCTCTCTGTCATCCCCTGTAGTCTAGTCTCATCCCCTCTCTGTCATCCCCTGTAGTCTAGTCTCATCCCCTCTCTGTCATCCCCTGTAGTCTAGTCTCATCCCCAGGGATGGTATTGCTACCGTGTTGTTATTACAATCATACATTTCAAAAAGTGTTTTTGACCCTCTGGCTCCCAACTACATCTGATTCTTATTGTATTAATCACATCCGTCTGACACCGTGACACTCCCAGGGGAGTCTAGGGAGGGAGGGAGTGGGGGGAGGCGAGAGGAGAGGAGGTTGAGTGGAGTCTAGGGAGGGAGGGAGTGGGGGGAGGGGAGGCGAGAGGAGAGCAGGTTGAGTGGAGTCTAGGGAGGGAGGGAGTGGGGGAGGTGAGGCGAGAGGAGAGGAGGTTGAGTGGAGTCGAGGGAGGTAGGGAGGGAGGGAGGGGGAGGGAGGGAGGGAGTGGGGGAGGGAGGGAGGGAGGGGGGAGAGGAGAGGAGGTTGAGTGGAGTCGAGGGAGGTAGGGAGGGAGGGAGGGGGGGAGGGAGGGAGTGGGGGAGGGAGGGAGGGAGGGGAGAGGAGAGGAGGTTGAGTGGAGTCGAGGGAGGGAGGGAGGGAGGGAGGGAGGGAGGGAGGGAGGGAGGGAGGGAGGGAGGGAGGGGGCAGGGAGGGAGGGAGGGGGAGAGGAGAGGAGGTTGAGGGGAGGGGAGTCTAGGTGGGGAGGGAGGGAGGGAGGGAGGGGAGAAAGGAGTCTAAGAGAGGGAGGGGAAGGGGAGGAAAGTCTATGTGGGGAGGGAGGGAGGGAGGGAGGGAGGGAGGGAGGGAGGGAGGGAGGGAGGGAGGGAGGGGAGAGAGGAGTCTAAGAGAGGGAGGGGAGGGGTGAGGAAAGTCTAGGTGGGGAGGGAGGGAGGGAGGGAGGGAGGGAGGAGTCTAAGAGAGGGAGGGGAGGGGGAGGAAAGTCTAGGTGGGGAGGGAGGGAGGGAGGGGAGGGAGGGAGGGAGGGAGGGAGGGAGGGAGGGAGGGAGGGAGGGAGGGAGGGAGGGAGGGGGGGAGAGCGAGTGACATTTGGAAGAAGTGTGAACATTTATCAGTGTTGCTGTGATGTGTCTTGTCCCTCCTCAGATGGTGTTTGAGGTGGTAACCTCAGGGGCGTCGTGGCCTGCTGGCCATCAAAAATGTGGTGCTCCAGGGCCATCAGTGCAGTAAGTCCCACTACACACACACACACACACACACACACACACACACACACACACACACACACACACACACACACACACACACACACACACACACACACACCCCCTCTCCTCTCCGCCCGCCGACATAAAATACATCATCAAACTATCCTCCTTGTCCTTTTCCTGACACCCCCAGATATCAATATAGTACAGAGACAGAGATACTATATCTTTCTCAAGGTGCTAGAAACACGCAACAACAGGCATTTTCACAGCATCAGGCAATGAATGGATGTAAAACACACACACACACATGCACGCACTAGCACTATCATGCAAGCACGCGAGCACACACACACACCTTCCTTTCTCTCCCTCCATCCCTCCTGAACAATATTTATAGCTATAGTCGACACACATAAAGCCTGTTGAGAATCTACTGCTGAAGTGGCTCTGTTAAATCTGTCCTTTGAGAGAAGGAGAGAGCGAGAGAGCGAGAGTTAGAAAGGGAGAGAGGTAGAGAGCGAGAGAGCGAGAGAGGGAGAGAGCCAGAGAGGGAGAGAGAAGGAGAGAGCGAGAGAGGGAGAGAGCCAGAGAGGGAGAGAGAGCCAGAGAGGGAGAGAGAGCCAGAGAGGGAGGAAGAGAGAGCGAGAGAGAGAGAGAGAGAGAGAGTTAGAAAGGGAGAGTGGTGATGGAGGGAACGAAAGAATAGAGGAGAGAGAGTTAGAAAGGGAGAGTGGTGATGGAGGGAACGAAAGGAGAGAGAGAGAGAGAGAGAGAGAGAGAGAGAGAGAGAGAGAGAGAGAGAGAGAGAGAGAGAGAGAGAGAGAGAGAGAGAGAGAGAGAGAGAGAGAGAGAGAGAGAGACAGAGACAGAGAGAGACAGAGAGATGAAAACAAATGGCACCATATGCTCCATATAGCCTTTTTTTTCATCTTTCATTTATTGTCCCTTTCCTTAAAAGTGTTGGTCAGCCATAACCTCTCTCTCCTATCTATCCTCTCGTCTCTGTGGATTGAAGTGTGAGCCCTATCCTATGTAAAGGTCACTCTCAATAGGATTAACCAGCATCTCTTCAAGTGCTTTGATTGGTTGAACTAATGAACATTGAACAACGTGTGGGAATTTTTTCAGGAAACCCAAAAGATGCTGAAGTGTTTAGGTTGTACTGTGTGTACAGGAAGAGACTAGACTAGTAATCTTCATGTAGATGATTTACATGTGTATTCATTGCGTCCTCCAGGCATCAAACGGTAGGATCAATTTAGTTCAATTTACTTTGTCAAAAGTAACCACGTTGCTTCTTGAAGTGGCTGGTTGGTTGGATTTGTTATGCAGATGAATGAGGACCCAAAAGCGACTTGGCGAAAACAGAGTCTTTATTCCAGTAAAGGATAAGAGCACTACTCCTGGACAATCAGAGCAGAAAACAAAACATAAAAACTTAAATCCACTCGTAGTGACGAGGACAGACTGGAGACTCGACCATTAACTGTAGGTTGCCTCGGGAAGGCACCGACCGTAGCGGACTCAGACACCTGCTCACACGCAGCATCTGAAGGAGACAAGACACGACAGGGCGAGACCAAGACACAGCACAGCGAACATCATACAAGGATCCGACAAGGACAGAAGCGGAAAACAAGGGGAGAAATAGGGACTCTAATCAGAGGACAGAATAGGGGACAGGTGTGAAAAGACTAAATGAGTGAGTTAGGAGAATGAGGAACAGCTGGGAGCAGGAACGGAACATAGAGAGAGGAGAGAGAGGGAGGGGGAGAGAGAGGGATAGAAAAAGGAACGAACCTAATAAGACCAGCAGGGGAAACGAACAGAAGGGAAAGCATAATGACAAGACAATATAAGACAAAACATGACAGTACCCCCACTCACCGAGCGCCTCCAGGCGCACTCGAGGAGGAATCCTGGCGGCAACGGAGGAAATCATCAATCAGCGAACGGTCCAGCACGTCCCGAGATGGAACCCAACTCCTCTCCTCAGGACCGTAACCTCCCAATCCACTAAGTACTGGTGACCACGTCCCCGAGAACGCATGTCCATGATCCTACGTACCTTGTAAATAGGTGCGCCCTCGACAAGGACGGGGGGAGGGAAGACGAACGGGGGTGCGAAGAAAGGGCTTGACACAGGAGACATGGAAGACAGGATGGACGCGACGAAGATGTCGCGGAAGAAGCAGTCGCACAGCGACAGGATTGACGACCTGGGAGACACGGAACGGACCAATGAACCGCGGAGTCAACTTACGAGAAGCTGTCGTAAGGGGAAGGTTACGAGTGGAAAGCCACACTCTCTGGCCGCGACAATACCTAGGACTCTTAATCCTACGTTTATTGGCGGCTCTCACAGTCTGCGCCCTGTAACGGCAAAGTGCAGACCTCACCCTCCTCCAGGTGCGCTCACAACGTTGGACAAACGCCTGAGCGGAGGGAACGCTGGACTCGGCGAGCTGGGACGAGAACAGAGGAGGTTGGTAACCCAGACTACTCTGAAACGGAGATAGCCCGGTAGCAGACGAAGGAAGCGAGTTGTGAGCGTATTCTGCCCAGGGAGCTGTTCTGCCCAAGACGCAGGGTTTCTAAAAGAAAGGCTGCGTAGTATGCGACCAATCGTCTGATTGGCCCTTTCTGCTTGACCGTTAGACTGGGGATGAAAACCGGAAGAGAGACTGACGGAAGCACCAATCAAACGACAGAACTCCCTCCAAAACTGTGACGTGAATTGCGGACCTCTGTCTGAAACGGCGTCTAACGGGAGGCCATGAATTCTGAACACATTCTCGATGATGATTTGTGCCGTCTCCTTAGCGGAAGGAAGCTTAGCGAGGGGAATGAAATGTGCCGCCTTAGAGAACCTATCGACAACCGTAAGAATCACAGTCTTCCCCGCAGACGAAGGCAGACCGGTAATGAAGTCTAAGGCGATGTGAGACCATGGTCGAGAAGGAATGGGAAGCGGTCTGAGACGACCGGCAGGAGGAGAGTTACCTGACTTAGTCTGCGCGCAGTCCGAACAAGCAGCCACGAAACGGCGCGTGTCACGCTCCTGAGTAGGCCACCAAAAGCGCTGGCGAATAGAAGCAAGAGTACCTCGAACGCCGGGATGGCCAGCTAACTTGGCAGAGTGAGCCCACTGAAGAACAGCCAGACGAGTAGAAACAGGAACGAAAAGAAGGTTACTAGGACAAGCGCGCGGCGACGCAGTGTGAGTGAGTGCTTGCTTAACCTGTCTCTCAATTCCCCAGACTGTCAACCCGACAACACGCCCATAAGGAAGAATCCCCTCGGGATCAGTAGAAGCCACAGAAGAACTAAAGAGACGGGATAAGGCATCAGGCTTGGTGTTCTTACTACCCGGGCGATAAGAAATCACAAACTCGAAATGAGCGAAAAACAACGCCCAACGAGCTTGACGTGCATTAAGTCGTTTGGCAGAACGGATGTACTCAAGGTTCTTATGGTCAGTCCAAACGACAAAAGGAACGGTCGCCCCCTCCAACCACTGTCGCCATTCGCCTAGGGCTAAGCGGATGGCGAGCAGTTCGTGATTACCCACATCATAGTTGCGTTCCGATGGCGACAGGCGATGAGAAAAATAAGCGCAAGGATGAACCTTATCGTCAGACTGGAAGCGCTGGGATAGAATGGCTCCCACGCCCACCTCTGAAGCGTCAACCTCGACAATGAATTGTTTAGTGACGTCAGGAGTAACGAGGATAGGAGCGGACGTAAAACGCTTCTTGAGGAGATCAAAAGCTCCCTGGGCGGAACCGGACCACTTAAAGCACGTCTTGACAGAAGTAAGAGCTGTGAGAGGGGCAGCAACTTGACCGAAATTACGAATGAAACGCCGATAGAAATTAGCGAAACCTAGAAAGCGCTGCAACTCGACACGTGACCTTGGAACGGGCCAATCACTGACAGCCTGGACCTTAGCGGGATCCATCTGAATGCCTTCAGCGGAAATAACAGAACCGAGAAAAGTGACGGAGGAGACATGAAAGGCGCACTTCTCAGCCTTCACGTAGAGACAATTCTCTAAAAGGCGCTGGAGTACACGTCGAACGTGCTGAACATGAATCTCGAGTGACGGTGAAAAAATCAGGATGTCGTCAAGGTAGACAAAAACAAAGATGTTCAGCATGTCTCTCAGTACATCATTAACTAATGCCTGAAAAACAGCTGGAGCATTAGCGAGACCAAACGGCAGAACCCGGTACTCAAAATGCCCTAACGGAGTGTTAAACGCCGTTTTCCACTCGTCTCCCTCTCTGATGCGCACGAGATGGTAAGCATTACGAAGGTCCAACTTAGTAAAGAACCTGGCTCCCTGCAGAATCTCGAAGGCTGATGACATAAGGGGAAGCGGATAACGATTCTTAACCGTTATGTCATTCAGCCCTCGATAATCCACGCAGGGGCGCAGAGTACCGTCCTTCTTCTTAACAAAAAAAACCCCGCCCCGGCAGGAGAGGAAGAAGGCACTACGGTGCCGGCGTCAAGAGACACAGACAAATAATCCTCGAGAGCCTTACGTTCGGGAGCCGACAGAGAGTATAGTCTACCCCGAGGAGGAGTGGTCCCCGGAAGGAGATCAATACTACAATCATACGACCGGTGAGGAGGAAGGGAGTTGGCTCTGGACCGACTGAAGACCGTGCGCAGATCATGATATTCCTCCGGCACTCCTGTCAAATCACCAGGTTCCTCCTGAGAAGAGGGGACAGAAGAAACAGGAGGGATAGCAGACATTAAACACTTCACATGACAAGAAACGTTCCAGGATAGGATAGAATTACTAGACCAATTTATAGAAGGATTATGACATACTAGCCAGGGATGACCCAAAACAACAGGTGTAAAAGGTGAACGAAAAATCAAAAAGGAAATAGTCTCACTGTGGTTACCAGATACTGTGAGGGTTAAAGGTAGTGTCTCATATCTGATACTGGGGAGATGACTACCATCTAAGGCGAACATGGGCGTAGGCTTCCCTAACTGTCTGAGAGGAATGTCATGTTTCCGAGCCCATGCTTCGTCCATAAAACAACCCTCAGCCCCAGAGTCTATCAAGGCACTGCATGTAGCACCCGAACCGGTCCAGCGTAGATGGACCGACATAGTAGTACAGGATCTTGATGGAGAGACCTGAGTAGTAGCGCTCACCAGTAGCCCTCCGCTTACTGATGAGCTCTGGCTTTACTGGACATGAATTGACAAAATGTCCAGCAAGTCCGCAATAGAGGCACAGGCGGTTGGTAATCCTCCGTTCCCTCTCTTTAGTCGAGATGCGAATACCTCCCAGCTGCATGGGCTCAGTCTCTGAGCCGGAGGGAGGAGATGGTTGCGATGCGGAGAGGGGAAACACCGTTAACGCGCGCTCTCTTCCACGAGCTCGGTGACGAAGATCTACCCGTCGTTCTATGCGGATGGCGAGTGCAATCAAAGAGTCCACACTGGAAGGAACCTCCCGGGAGAGTATCTCATCCTTAACCTCTGCGTGGAGTCCCTCCAGAAAACGAGCGAGCAGCGCCGGCTCGTTCCAGTCACTTGAGGCAGCAAGAGTGCGAAACTCTATAGAGTAATCCGTTATGGATCGATCACCTTGACATAGGGAAGCCAGGGCCCTAGAAGCCTCCCTACCAAAAACTGAACGATCAAAAACCCGTATCATCTCCTCTTTAAAGCTCAGGTAATTGTTAGAACAATCAGCCCTTGCCTCCCAGATAGCTGTGCCCCACTCTCGAGCCCGGCCAGTAAGGAGTGATATGACGTAAGCAACCCGAGCTCTCTCTCTGAGTATGTGTTGGGTTGGAGAGAGAACACAATATCACACTGGGTGAGAAAGAGCGGCACTCAGTGGGCTGCCCGGAGTAACAAGGTGGGTTATTAACCCTAGGTTCCGGAGACTCGGCAGACCAGGAAGTAGCAGGTGGCACGAGACGAAGACTCTGGAACTGTCCAGAGAGGTCGGAAACCTGAGCGGCCAGGGTCTCAACGGCATGACGAGCAGCAGACAATTCCTGCTCGTGTCTGCCGAGCATGGCTCCCTGGATCTCGACGGCAGTGTTACGAGAATCCGTAGTCGCTGGGTCCATTCTTGGTCGGATCCTTCTGTTATGCAGATGAATGAGGACCCAAAAGCGACTTGGCGAAAACAGAGTCTTTATTCCAGTAAAGGATAAGAGCACTACTCCTGGACAATCAGAGCAGAAAACAAAACATAAAAACTTAAATCCACTCGTAGTGACGAGGACAGACTGGAGACTCGACCATTAACTGTAGGTTGCCTCGGGAAGGCACCGACCGTAGCGGACTCAGACACCTGCTCACACGCAGCATCTGAAGGAGACAAGACACGACAGGGCGAGACCAAGACACAGCACAGCGAACATCATACAAGGATCCGACAAGGACAGAAGCGGAAAACAAGGGGAGAAATAGGGACTCTAATCAGAGGACAGAATAGGGGACAGGTGTGAAAAGACTAAATGAGTGAGTTAGGAGAATGAGGAACAGCTGGGAGCAGGAACGGAACATAGAGAGAGGAGAGAGAGGGAGGGGGAGAGAGAGGGATAGAAAAAGGGAACGAACCTAATAAGACCAGCAGGGGAAACGAACAGAAGGGAAAGCATAATGACAAGACAATATAAGACAAAACATGACAGGATTAGGAAAACAAGTTTACAACATAGATTTTTTAATCCGGCTTTTCAACCACAAATCAACCATAGTATTTTTAAGGTTTATTTAAAATTGAATTTACGTTTGTCAACTACTCAATTTTTCCGTATTTTAAAAACTCCAGCGAATAAAAACTGCATGTTGGTTGATCAGATTTACTTGACTTGGTGGGTATAATAGGTATAATAGGTATAATAGGTATAATAGGTATAATAGGCTATAATAGGTATAATAGGTATAATATGTATAATAGGTAGAATAGGTATAATAGGCTATAATAGGTATAATAGGTATAATAGGCTATAATAGGTATAATAGGTATAATAGGTATAATAGATATAATAGGCTATAATAGGCTATAATAGGTATAATATGTATAATAGGCTATAATAGGTATAATAGGTATAATAGGCTATAATAGGTATAATAGGCTATAATAGGTATAATAGGTATAATAGGTATAATAGGCTATAATAGGCTATAATAGGTATAATAGGCTATAATAGGTATAATAGGCTATAATAGGTATAATATGCTATAATAGGTATAATAGGTATAATAGGCTATAATAGGCTATAATAGGTATAATATGTATAATAGGTATAATAGGCTATAATAGGTATAATAGGCTATAATAGGTATAATAGGCTATAATAGGTATAATAGGCTATATAATAGTTATAATAGGTATAATAGGCTATAATAGGTATAATAGGCTATAATAGGTATAATAGGCTATAATAGGTATAATATGTATAATAGGCTATAATAGGTATAATAGGCTATAATAGGCTATAATATGTATAATAGGCTATAATAGGTATAATAGGCTATAATAGGTATAATAGGCTATAATAGGTATAATAGGCTATAATAGGTATAATAGGGTATAATAGGTATAATAGGTATAATAGGCTATAATAGGTATAATAGGTATAATAGGTATAATAGGCTATAATAGGTATAATAGGCTATAATAGGTATAATAGGTATAATAGATAGAATAGGCTATAATAGGCTATAATAGGTATAATAGGTATAATAGGTAATAATAGGCTATAATAGGTATAATAGGCTATAATAGGTATAATAGGTATAATAGGCTATAATAGGTATAATAGGCTATAATAGGTATAATAGGTATAATAGGCTATAATAGGCTATAATAGGTATAATATGTATAATAGGCTATAATAGGTATAATAGGTATAATAGGTATAATAGGCTATAATAGGTATAATAGGCTATAATAGGTATAATAGGCTATAATAGGTATAATAGGCTATAATAGGTATAATAGGTATAATAGGTATAATAGGTATAATAGGCTATAATAGGTATAATAGGCTATAATAGGTATAATAGGTATAATAGGTATAATAGGTATAATAGGCTATAATAGGTATAATATGTATAATAGGCTATAATAGGCTATAATAGGTATAATAGGCTATAATAGGTATAATAGGTATAATAGGTATAATAGGCTATAATAGGTATAATAGGCTATAATAGGTATAATAGGCTATAATAGGTATAATAGGTATAATAGGTATAATAGATAGAATAGGCTATAATAGGCTATAATAGGTATAATAGGTATAATAGGCTATAATAGGTATAATAGGCTATAATATGTATAATAGGTATAATAGGTATAATAGGTATAATAGGTATAATAGGCTATAATAGGTATAATAGGCTATAATAGGCTATAATAGGTATAATAGCTATAATATGTATAATAGGTATAATAGGCTATAATAGGTATAATATCAAATCAAATTGATTTATATAGCCCTTCGTACATCAGCTGATATCTCAAAGTGCTGTACAGAAACCCAGCCTAAAACCCCTAACAGCAAGCAATGCAGGTGTAGAAGCACGGTGGCTAGGAAAAACTCCCTAGAAAGGCCAAAACCTAGGAAGAAACCTAGAGAGGAACCAGGCTATGTGGGGTGGCCAGTCCTCTTCTGGCTGTGCCGGGTGGAGATTATAACAGAACATGGCCAAGATGTTCAAATGTTCATAAATGACCAGCATGGTCGAATAATAACAAGGCAGAACAGTTGAAACTGGAGCAGCAGCACAGTCAGGTGGACCGGGGACAGCAAGGAGTCATCATGTCAGGTAGTCCTGGGCCACGGTCCTAGGGCTCAGGTCCTCCGAGAGAGAGAAAGAAAGAGAGAATTAGAGAGAGCATATTTTGGGGTGGCCCGTCTTCTTCTGGCTGTGCCGGGTGGAGATTATAACATAACATGGCCAAGATGTTCAAATGTTCATAAATGACCAGCATGGTCGAATAATAGTAAGGCAGAACAGTTGAAACTGGAGCAGTAGCATGGCCAGGTGGACTGGGGACAGCAATAATAGGTTATAATAGGTATAATAGGCTATAATAGGTATAATAGGCTATAATAGGTATAATAGGTATAATAGGCTATAATAGGTATAATAGGCTATAATAGGTATAATAGGCTATAATAGGTATAATAGGTATAATAGGTATAATAGGTATAATAGGCTATAATAGGTATAATAGGTATAATAGGCTATAATAGGCTATAATAGGTATAATAGGTATAATAGGCTATAATAGGTATAATAGGTATAATAGGTATAATAGGCTATAATAGGTATAATAGGCTATAATAGGTATAATAGGCTATAATAGGTATAATAGGCTATAATAGGTATAATAGGCTATAATAGGTATAATAGGTATAATAGGTATAATAGGCTATAATAGGTATAATAGGCTATAATAGGCTATAATAGGCTATAATAGGTATAATAGGCTATAATAGGTATAATAGGCTATAATAGGTATAATAGGCTATAATAGGTATAATAGGCTATAATAGGCTATAATAGGTATAATAGGTATAATAGGCTATAATAGGTATAATAGGTATAATAGGTATAATAGGCTATAATAGGTATAATAGGCTATAATAGGTATAATAGGTATAATAGATAGAATAGGCTATAATAGGCTATAATAGGTATAATAGGTATAATAGGTATAATAGGTATAATAGGCTATAATAGGTATAATAGGCTATAATAGGCTATAATAGGTATAATAGGCTATAATAGGTATAATAGGCTATAATAGGTATAATAGGTATAATAGGTATAATAGGTATAATAGGCTATAATAGGTATAATAGGTATAATATGTATAATAGGCTATAATAGGTATAATAGGCTATAATAGGCTATAATAGGTATAATAGGCTATAATAGGTATAATAGGCTATAATAGGTATAATAGGCTATAATAGGTATAATAGGCTATAATAGGCTATAATAGGTATAATAGGCTATAATAGGTATAATAGGTATAATAGGTATAATAGGCTATAATAGGTATAATAGGCTATAATAGGTATAATAGGTATAATAGGCTATAATAGGTATAATAGGTATAATAGGCTATAATAGGCTATAATAGGTATAATAGGCTATAATAGGTATAATAGGTATAATAGGTATAATAGGCTATAATAGCTATAATAGGCTATAATAGGTATAATAGGCTATAATAGGTATAATAGGTATAATAGGTATAATAGGCTATAATAGGTATAATAGGTATAATAGGTATAATAGGCTATAATAGGTATAATAGGCTATAATAGGTATAATAGGCTATAATAGGTATAATAGGTATAATAGGCTATAATAGGCTATAATAGGTATAATAGGTATAATAGGCTATAATAGGTATAATAGCTATAATAGGTATAATAGGTATAATAGGTATAATAGGTATAATATCAAATCAAATTGATTTATATAGCCCTTCGTACATCAGCTGATATCTCAAAGTGCTGTACAGAAACCCAGCCTAAAACCCTAACAGCAAGCAATGCAGGTGTAGAAGCACGGTGGCTAGGAAAAACTCCCTAGAAAGGCCAAAACCTAGGAAGAAACCTAGAGAGGAACCAGGCTATGTGGGGTGGCCAGTCCTCTTCTGGCTGTGCCGGGTGGAGATTATAACAGAACATGGCCAAGATGTTCAAATGTTCATAAATGACCAGCATGGTCGAATAATAACAAGGCAGAACAGTTGAAACTGGAGCAGCAGCACAGTCAGGTGGACCGGGGACAGCAAGGAGTCATCATGTCAGGTAGTCCTGGGCCACGGTCCTAGGGCTCAGGTCCTCCGAGAGAGAGAAAGAAAGAGAGAATTAGAGAGAGCATATTTTGGGGTGGCCCGTCTTCTTCTGGCTGTGCCGGGTGGAGATTATAACATAACATGGCCAAGATGTTCAAATGTTCATAAATGACCAGCATGGTCGAATAATAGTAAGGCAGAACAGTTGAAACTGGAGCAGTAGCATGGCCAGGTGGACTGGGGACAGCAATAATAGGTTATAATAGGTATAATAGGCTATAATAGGTATAATAGGCTATAATAGGTATAATAGGTATAATAGGTATAATAGGTATAATAGGCTATAATAGGCTATAATAGGTATAATAGGTATAATAGGCTATAATAGGTATAATAGGTATAATAGGCTATAATAGGTATAATAGGTATAATATGCTATAATAGGTATAATAGGTATAATAGGTATAATAGGCTATAATAGGTATAATAGGCTATAATAGGTATAATAGGCTATAATAGGTATAATAGGCTATAATAGGTATAATAGGCTATAATAGGTATAATAGGCTATAATAGGTATAATAGGCTATAATAGGTATAATAGGCTATAATAGGCTATAATAGGTATAATAGGCTATAATAGGTATAATAGGCTATAATAGGTATAATAGGCTATAATAGGCTATAATAGGCTATAATAGGTATAATAGGCTATAATAGGTATAATAGGCTATAATAGGTATAATAGGTATAATAGGTATAATAGGTATAATATGTATAATAGGCTATAATAGGTATAATAGGCTATAATATGCTATAATAGGTATAATAGGTATAATAGGTATAATAGGTATAATAGGTATAATAGCTATAATAGGTATAATAGGTATAATAGGTATAATAGGCTATAATAGGTATAATAGGCTATAATAGCTATAATAGGCTATAATAGGTATAATAGGCTATAATAGCTATAATAGGTATAATAGGTATAATATAATAGGCTATAATAGGTATAATATGCTATAATAGGTATAATATGCTATAATAGGTATAATAGGTATAATAGGTATAATAGCTATAATAGGTATAATAGGCTATAATAGGTATAATAGGCTATAATAGGTATAATAGGTATAATAGGTATAATAGGTATAATAGGCTATAATAGTTATAATAGGTATAATAGGCTATAATATGTATAATAGGCTATAATAGGTATAATAGGTATAATAGGTATAATAGGCTATAATAGGTATAATAGGTATAATAGGTATAATAGGCTATAATAGGTATAATAGGTATAATAGGCTATAATATGCTATAATAGGTATAATAGGTATAATAGGTATAAAAGGCTATAATAGGTATAATAGGTATAATAACATGCAGAGTGAGTGTTTCTACATGTACCACAGCAAGTCCTATGCTACTAATCAAATGTATTTATATAGCCCTTCGTACATCAGCCGATATCTCAAAGTGCTGTACAGAAACCCAGCCTAAAACCCCTCTAACAGCAAGCAATGCAGGTGTAGAAGCACGTTGACTAGGAACCAGAACCAAGGAAGAAACCTAGAGAAGAACCAAGCAATGCAGGTGTAGAAGCACCTGCGGTTCTACTGAACACGTGGGTCTTTTCAATCACAGGTAGTGAAACAGGTAGTTTCTAGGTGTTGAGGGAGAGCTAGGTTCTGTTTAGTTCATGTTCTATAAGGCCATCCATTTACATTTACATTTAAGTCATTTAGCAGACGCTCTTATCCAGAGCGACTTACAAATTGGTGCATTCACCATCCCAGGGTTGTGCTGAGGTTAGACGCCTCACAATGATACAGCCAGAACAATTTACATGACATACAGTTGAAGTCGGAAGTTTACATAACACTTTAGCCAAATACATTTAAACTCAGTGTTTCACAATTCCTGACCTTTAATCCTAGTAAAAATGCGCCTGTCTTAGGCCAGTTAGGATCACCACTTTATTTAAAAAATTTGAAATGTCAGACTAATAGGTGAGAGAATTATTTATTTCAGCTTTTATTAATTTATTCACGTTCCCAGTGGGTCAGAAGTTTACATAAACTCTATTCATATTTGGTAGCGTTGCCTTTAAATGATTTAACTTGGGTCAAACATTTCGGGTAGCCTTCCACGAGCTTCCCACAATTGTCACGCCTTGGTCATTGTATTTTGTGTTTTCGTTATATATTTGTTCAGGCCAGGGTGTGACATGGGTTTATTGTGTTGTCGTATTGGGGTTTTTGTAAGCATTGGGATTGTGGTTGATTAGGGGTGTGTCTAGTATAGGCTTGGCTGCCTGAGGCGGTTCTCAATCAGAGTCAGGTGATTCTCGTTGTCTCTGATTGGGAACCATATTTAGGTAGCCTGGGTTTCTATGTGTATTTCGTGGGTGATTGTTCCTGTCTCTGTGTAGTTTCACCAGATAGGCTGTACTAGGTTTTACGTTCCGTTTGTTGTTTTTGTATTTATTAAGTTTTTTCATGTATCGCTATCTTCTACATTTAAGACATGAGTAACCACCACGCTGCATTTCGGTCCGACTCTCTTTCGACAAACGAAGAACGCCGTTACAACAATAAGTTGGGTTAATATTGGCCCATTCCTCCTGACAGAGCTGGTGTAACTGAGTCAGGTTTGTAGGCCTCCTTGCTTGCACATGCTTCTTCAGTTCTGCCCACATATTGTATATAGGTTTGAGGTCAGGGCTTTGTGATGGACACTCCAATACCTTGACTTTGTTATCCTTAAGCCATTTTGCTACAACTTTGGAAGTATGCTTGGGGTCATTGTCTATTTGGAAGAACCATTTATGACCAAGCTTTAAGTTCCTGACTGATGTCTTGAGATGTTGCTTCAATATATCCACATAATTTTCCTTGCTCATGAAGCCATCTTTTTTTGTGAAGTGCACCAGTCCCCCCTGCAGCAAAGAACCCCCACAACATGATGCTGCCACCCCTGTGCTTCACGGTTGGGATCCCCAAACATGACGATGATCATTATGACCAAACAGTTCAATTTTTTTTTCATCAGACCAGAGGACATTTCTCCAAAAAGTACAATCTTTGTTCCCATGTGCAGTTGCAAACTGTAGTCTGGCTTTTTTTATGGCGGTTTTGGAGCAGTGGCTTCTTCCTTATTGAGCGTCCTTTCAGGTTATGTCGATATAGGACTCTTTTTTTACTGTGGATATAGATACTTTTGTACCAGTTTCCTCCAGCATCTTCACAAGGTCCTTTGCTGTTGTTCTGGGATTGATTTGCACTTTTCACATCATCTCTAGGAGACAGAACGCGTCTCCTTCCTGAGCGGTATGACGGCTGCGTGGTCCCATGGTGTTTATACTTGTGTACTATTGTTTGTACAGATGAATGTGGTACCTTCAGGCGTTAGGAATTTGCTCCCAAGGATGAACCAGACTTGTGGAGTTCTACACTTTTTTTGGTAAGACCTGCTGTCTAAGGCCCATAGCTCACAATCTACAGCCTAATGGTAAGACCTGCTGTCTAAGGCCCATAGCTCACGATCTACAGCCTAATGGTAAGACCTGCTGTCTAAGGCCCATAGCTCACGATCTACAGCCTAATGGTAAGACCTGCTGTCTAAGGCCCATAGCTCACGATCTACAGCCTAATGGTAAGACCTGCTGTCTAAGGCCCATAGCTCACGATCTACAGCCTAATGGTAAGACCTGCTGTCGAAAGTCCCATAGCTCACAATCTACAGCCTAATGGTAAGACCTGCTGTCTAAGGCCCATAGCTCACGATCTACAGCCTAATGGTAAGACCTGCTGTCAAAAGGCCCATAGCTCACAATCTACAGCCTAATGGTAAGACCTGCTGTCTAAGGCCCATAGCTCACAATCTACAGCCTAATGGTAAGACCTGCTGTCTAAGGCCCATAGCTCACGATCTACAGCCTAATGGTAAGACCTGCTGTCGAAAGTCCCATAGCTCACAATCTACAGCCTAATGGTAAGACCTGCTGTCTAAGGCCCATAGCTCACAATCTACAGCCTAATGGTAAGACCTGCTGTCTAAGGCCCATAGCTCACGATCTACAGCCTAATGGTAAGACCTGCTGTCTAAGTCCCATAGCTCACGATCTACAGCCTAATGGTAAGACCTGCTGTCTAAGGCCCATAGCTCACGATCTCAGCTACAATCAATAACACCATGGTTTTCCATTAATTAATTCATGGCTAGCCATCTCGCTTTAATCATCAATGCTGTGTCACACAGACCACAGGTCAGGTTGCTGTATGTACATTTTCTAGTGACCACAGGATCAAGCAGCTGAATTCCTACAAATGTAATGTCAATGAGAAGGATTTCCATAGTAAAGGTGCTAGTTTCTGCACTGCACACAAATGTAGCAGAAGCAGATCAATGAAAACACTTGTCACCACGACGACGACGACGTGATAGATGTTTAAATGTAGAAATGCGAGCGGATCAATACGCCGCTTAGGGGAGTGGTGATCGGGTTTCTCTCTTGAGTGATACTCATACGCTGCATTGATCGTGAGCTTGCCTCCCAAATGTCCACCCTATTCCCTATATAGTCTACTACCTTTTTAACCAGAGCCAAAAAGTAGTGCACTATATAGGGAATAGGGTGCCGTTTGGGATACAGACAAGGTCCAGAGGGGTCCTAGTGGAGCAGAGGCAATTCATTTTGTGCTTAATACGACCGTGTGGAATATGGGCTAGCTCTGAGATGTGATTAGTACTGCCTGTGTGGTCCATCGCCTCCTTTTACAACGCAGCATTTAAAAAGACATTAGCAAACGATGAGAAAAATGGATTTGTCTGGTTTGGCATTTAGAGGAGGATTGACAGGCCAATGTCATAATACTAGGTAATACTGATACTACGTCTTGTAATATATCATATATACATAATACTAGGTAATACTGATACTATGTAATGTATCATATATACATAATACTAGGTAATACTGATACTATGTAATATATCATATAGTCATAATACTAGGTAATACTGATACTATGTAATATATCATATATACATAATACTAGGTGAATACTGATACTGTGTAATATATCATATATACATAATACTAGGTAATACTGATACTATGTCTTGTAATGTATCATATATCAATACTAGGTAATACTGATACTATGTAATATATCATATATACATAATACTAGGTAATACTGATACTATGTAATGTATCATATAGTCATAATACTAGGTAATACTGATACTATGTAATATATCATATATACATAATACTAGGTAATACTGATACTATGTCTTGTAATGTATCATATAGTCAATACTAGGTAATACTGATACTATGTAATATATCATATAGTCATAATACTAGGTGATACTGATACTATGTAATATATCATATAGTCAATATTAGGTTATACTGATACTATGTAATGTATCATATATACATAATACTAGGTAATACTGATACTATGTAATGTATCATATAGTCATAATAATAGGTAATACTGATACTGTGTAATATATCATATAGTCAATACTAGGTAATACTGATACTATGTAATATATCATATAGTCATAATACTAGGTAATACTGATACTATGTAATATATCATATAGTCATAATACTAGGTAATACTGATACTGTGTAATATATCATATATACATAATACTAGGTAATACTGATACTATGTCTTGTAATGTATCATATAGTCAATACTAGGTAATACTGATACTATGTCTTTTAATATATCATATAGTCATAATACTAGGTAATACTGATACTATGTAATATATCATATAGTCATAATACTAGGTAATACTGATACTGTGTAATATATCATATATCATAATACTAGGTAATACTGATACTATGTAATATATCATATAGTCATAATACTAGGTAATACTGATACTACGTCTTGTAATGTATCATATAGTCAATACTAGGTAATACTGATACTATGTCTTGTAATGTATCATGTAGTCATAATACTAGGTAATACTGATACTATGTAATATATCATATAGTCATAATACTAGGTAATACTGATACTATGTAATATATCATGTAGTCATAATACTAGGTAGTGCTGATACTACGTCTTGTAATGTATCATATAGTCAATACTAGGTAATACTGATACTATGTAATATATCATATAGTCAATACTAGGTAATACTGATACTATGTAATATATCATATATACATAATACTAGGTAATACTGATACTACGTCTTGTAATGTATCATATAGTCAATACTAGGTAATACTGATACTATGTAATATATCATATAGTCATAATACTAGGTAATACTGACACTGTGTAATATATCATATAGTCATAATACTAGGTAATACTGATAGTGTGTAATATATCATATATACATAATACTAGGTAATACTGATACTATGTAATATATCATGTAGTCATAATACTAGGTAATGCTGATACTACGTCTTGTAATGTATCATATAGTCAATACTAGGTAATACTGATACTATGTAATATATCATATAGTCAATACTAGGTAATACTGATACTATGTAATATATCATATAGTCATAATACTAGGTAATACTGATACTGTGTAATATATCATATATACATAATACTAGGTAATACTGATGCTTGTGTTTCTATCTTGTAATATATCATATAGTCATAATATAATCTGCATTAAATGGTAATACTGATACTATGTAATATATCATATAGTCAATACTAATGTTTTGTTGTAATACTGATACCCTATTATAAAGATATTTTCCTAATATATTATCATATAGTCAATACTAGGTAATACTGATAAAGGACATAGAGGTTTTGGGTTATCTATATATTACTGTAATGTAT
This sequence comes from Oncorhynchus keta, assembly GCF_023373465.1. Lineage (NCBI taxonomy): Eukaryota > Metazoa > Chordata > Actinopteri > Salmoniformes > Salmonidae > Oncorhynchus > Oncorhynchus keta. Next base: position 5,931,546 of record NC_068435.1, on the reverse strand, counting down.
CATGTAGTCATAATATTAGGTAATACTGATACTATGTTTTCTACTGTAATGTATCATACATATAATTATATACATGTTAAAAGTAGGACAATATTTGATGAATAGTGAAATTATACGATTAGCCTAGTGAGGTTCTTTGTAAGGTTGCTTGTGTTTCTATCTAACTAGTCAAGATCAGATGATTATTTGTCCTGGTTTTCTGCCTTACAGAATGGGGGTGGACAGTGAAGCACATGTTGAAATTATAATCTGCATTAAATGGTTTTATGATATATCCGGATTCGATCTTTAATACCTCTTATTATAAAAACACATACAGTAACGCTATTCACAGAATGTAATGTTTTGTTGTAGATTCTAACCCCATGAGGGGTATACCCTATTATAAACATATTTTCCTGATCATAAAGGACATAGAGGTTTTGGGTTATCTATATATTACTGTATATTAACATATATATATGTATGTGTGTGTGTTTGTGTGTTTATAGTGAACACCCCTCACTTCCTGACCATAAAGGGTGTAGAGGTGAATGCTGGACAGACGGCCGCCTTCCACTGTACTGTTAACGGACGACAGAGAAACAACTTCAACCTCTGGTTACAGGTAACAACAACACCTTATCCTGACCCCTGACCCGACAGAGAGACAACTGACCCAACACCTGACCCCAGAACAACTTCAACCTCTGGTTAACAACAATACCTAACCCCTGACCCCTAAACCTAAGACTCCACTGTACTGTCCACTGTACTGTTAACGGACGACAGAGAGACAACTTCAACCTCTGGTTACAGGTAACAACAACACCTTATCCTGACCCCTGACCCCTGACCCCTAAACCTAACAATCCACTGTACTGTTAACGGACGACAGAGAAACAACTTCAACCTCTGGTTACAGGTAACAACAACACCTTATCCTGACCCCTGACCCCTGAACCTAACAATCCACTGTACTGTTAACGGACGACAGAGAGACAACTTCAACCTCTGGTTACAGGTAACAACAATACCTTATCCTGACCCCTGACCCCTGAACCTAACAATCCACTGTACTGTTAACGGACGACAGAGAAACAACTTCAACCTCTGGTTACAGGTAACAACAACACCTTATCCTGACCCCTGACCCCTGACCCCTGAACCTAACAATCCACTGTACTGTTAACGGACGACAGAGAAACAACTTCAACCTCTGGTTACAGGTAACAACAACACCTTATCCTGACCCCTGACCCCTGACCCCTGAACCTAACAATCCACTGTACTGTTAACGGACGACAGAGAGACAACTTCAACCTCTGGTTACAGGTAACAACAACACCTTATCCTGACCCCTGACCCCTGAACCTAACAATCCACTGTACTGTTAACGGACGACAGAGAAACAACTTCAACCTCTGGTTACAGGTAACAACAACACCTTATCCTGACCCCACCTGACCCCTGACCCCTAAACCTAACAATCCACTGTACTGTTATTGGACGACAGAGAGACAACTTCAACCTCTGGTTACAGGTAACAACAACACCTTATCCTGACCCCTGACCCCACCTGACCCCTGAACCTAACAATCCACTGTACTGTTAACGGACGACAGAGAAACAACTTCAACCTCTGGTTACAGGTAACAACAACACCTTATCCTGACCCCTGACCCCTAAACCTGACAATCCACTGTACTGTTAACGGACGACAGAGAAACAACTTCAACCTCTGGTTACAGGTAACAACAACACCTTATCCTGACCCCTGACCCCTAAACCTGACAATCCACTGTACTGTTAACGGACGACAGAGAGACAACTTCAACCTCTGGTTACAGGTAACAACAACACCTTATCCTGACCCCTGACCCCTGACCCCTAAACCTAACAATCCACTGTACTGTTAATAGACAACAGAGAGAGAACTTCAACCTCTGGTTACAGGTAACAATGTTCACCCAAAATGTTACACTTCACTTTACTACTGGAGGTGTTTTCATTAACCTGCCTCCCCACCAGGGATCTCCAGTTCAGTACCTGTTGTGCAGGCTTTGGTTCCAGCACAACAACAAACACCTGATTCAGATAAAACCACATGGTACCGGTTGGAGATTATGACTGGTTGTTGATATTGATGATTTGAACTAGACATTACTGCCCGGGAAGGAACAAGATCGTAGCGGTATCGTAGCGGTAGGTAGTAGGTTTCACTATATCAAACCCTGGCCTACACTCTTGGAAGAAAGGTGCTTATCTAGAACCTAAAAGAGTTCACCAACTGGAGACCCGAGAGAGAGAGAAGAGGAGAGGGGGCCGAAAATGTATTTTATTTGCCCCCAAGGGGTCTGAATACTTTCTGGAGGCACTGTAGATAACAAATATTTATATATATATATATATATATATATATACAGTATATCACAAAAGTGAGTACACCCCTCACATTTTTGTAAATATTTGAGTATATCTTTTCATGTGACAACACTGAAGAAATGACACTTTGCTACAATGTAAAGTAGTGAGTGTTCAGCTTGTGGCAACCTGTGAAGCTCTGGTGAACTCCATGCTCCATAGGGCTAAACCAGTGCTGGAAAATGATGGTGGCCACACAAAATATTGACACTTTGGGCCCAATTTGGACATTTTCACTTAGGGGTGTATTCACTTTTGTTGTCAGCGGTTTAGACATTAATGGCTGTGTGTTGAGTTATTTTGAGGGGACAGCAAATTTACACTGTTACACAAGCTGAACACTCACTACTTTACATTGTAGCAAAGTGTCATTTCTTCAGTGTTATCACATGAAAAGATATACTCAAATATATACAAAAATGTGAGGGGTGTGCTCACTTTTGTGATATACTGTATATATATATTTATATATTTATGTTTATATGTACCATATACAGTGCATTCGGAGAGGAATCAGCCCCCTTGACTTTTTCCACATTTTGTTACGTTATTGCCTTATTCTAAAATTGATTAAATCGTTTTCCCTCATCAATCTTCACACAATACTCCTTAATGACATCACAATACCCCTTGGTGACATCACAATACCCTTTGATGACATCACAATACCCCTTGATGACATCACATCAATACCCCTTGATGACATCACAATACCCCTTAATGACATCACAATACCCATTAATGACATCACAATACCCCTTAATGACATCACAATACCCCTTGATGACATCACAATACCCCTTGATGACATCACAATACCCCTTGATGACATCACAATACCCCTTGATGACATCACAATACCCCTTAATGACATAACAATAACCCTTGATGATAAAGCAAAAAACATGTTCTTAGAAATTAATTATCACATTTACATAAGTATTCAGACCCTTTACTCAGTACTTTGTTGAAGCACCTTTGGCAGCGATTACAGTCTTGAGTCTTCTTGGGTATGATGTTACAAGCTTGGCAGACCTGTATTTGGGGAGTTTCTCCCATTCTTCTCTGCAGATCCTCTCAAGCTCTGTCAGGTTGGATGGGGAGCGTCGCTGCACAGGTATTTTCAGGTCTCTCCAGAGATGTTAGATCGGGTGGTTTTGCATTGTCTTGACTGTGTGCTTAGGGTCGTTGTCCTGTTGGAAGGTGAACCTTCGCCCCAATTTGAGGTCCTGAGCGATCTGGAGCAGGTTTTCATCAAAGATCTTTCTGTACTTTGCTGTTGGCTCTCTTGTTGGATCTGCAAACACACACACACACACTGTTGTCCCCTCAAACACTGATCCAATCAAGGTCAAGCCACTTTAGTATTTAAACCTGTCAATTTTATTTTTGCCTAATCCTACGTTTTGAGAGCTAACCCCTGTCTGTGTTTCAACAGGGTGGACGCGAGGCCCCTAATGAAGTCCACTAAATGAACATGTACCACTAAAACTACATCTAACCTGCTGTGTGTTTCAACAGGGTATTGGTGGACGCGAGGCCCCTATGAAGTCCACTAAGCCGTGGAACAACAGACGCTTCATTGGCACCTTCGACGTGGAGAACACCACTAAGGGAGACTCAGGACGCTACCGATGTATAGTCCACTCTGACAAGGGGGTTGGCGTGTCCAACTATGGACAACTCACCATAAAACGTAAGCACTGTAGTAGTATTTCAGTCATTCTCCTCCAAAACCTTTCTTAAAATGACGTGGTGAATTTTGAAATGGAACCCACAACAACTGAAATAGCCTCAACATTCCCACGACCTTCGTAGAGCAATGAGCACAAGACATATACAACCAGGAAATGATTCAGACGTTGTTTTCCAGAATATCCCCACACCAATATCTCTACCTGTACATGCCCATCTGATCATTTATCACTCCAGTGTTAATCTGCAAAATTGTATTATTCGCCTACCTCCTCATGCCTTTTGCACACATTGTATATAGACTGCCCATTTTTTTCTACTGTGTTATTGACTTGCTAATTGTTTACTCCATGTGTAACTCTGTGTTGTCTGTTCACACTGCTATGCTTTATCTTGGCCAGGTCGCAGTTGCAAATGAGAACTTGTTCTCAACTAGCCTACCTGGTTAAATAAAGGTGAAATAAAAAAATAAAAAATAAAAGACGAAAGAAAGCCCAAACGAGGTTAAATATAAAACACAGCCAGAGAAGAGGTGAAAGAAAGCCCCAACGAGGTTAAATATAAAACACAGCTAGAGAAGAGGTGAAAGAAAGCCCCAACAAGGCTAAATATAAAACAGCCAGAGAAGAGGTGAAAGAAAGCCCCAACGAGGTTAAATATAAAACACAGCCAGAGAAGAGGTGAAAGAAAGCCCCAACGAGGTTAAATATAAAACACAGCCAGAGAAGAGGTGAAAGAAAGCCCCAACAAGGCTAAATATAAAACAGCCAGAGAAGAGGTGAAAGAAAGCCCCAACGAGGTTAAATATAAAACACAGCCAGAGAAGAGGTGAAAGAAAGCCCCAACGAGGTTAAATATAAAACACAGCCAGAGAAGAGGTGAAAGAAAGCCCCAACGAGGCTAAACATAAAACAGCCAGAGAAGAGGTGAAAGAAAGCCCCAACAAGGCTAAATATAAAACAGCCAGAGAAGAGGTGAAAGAAAGCCCCAACGAGGTTAAATATAAAACACAGCCAGAGAAGAGGTGAAAGAAAGCCCCAACGAGGTTAAATATAAAACACAGCCAGAGAAGAGGTGAAAGAAAGCCCCAACGAGGTTAAATATAAAACACAGCCAGAGAAGTAAAGGTTTATGTTGATGTGTTCTCTAGTGGACTGGGATGTGTGTGTTCTCTATAAAGTCATGCCCTTGAACGAGTGGAGAGGATTGACCCATTCTAACCTAAATGATGATACAGACCCATTCCACCCTAAAGGACAAGGCAGACCCATCTTCTGTTTCCTGCTTCTTCCTGTCTTTTCCTGCTCAACAACATCAGCCATAATACTCCAGAGATGGGCGCCGACAGAGATGGCCGCCTCGCTTCGCGTTCCTAGGAAACTATGCAGTATTTAGTATTTTTTTACGTTTTATTTCTTACATTGGTACCCCAGGTAATCTTAGGTTTCATTACATACAGTCGGGAAGAACTACTGAATAAAAGAGCATCGTAATCTCACCATTATTACGACCAGGAATATGACTTTCCCGAAGCGGATCCTGTGTTCTGCCTTCCACCCAGGACAACGGAATGGATCCCAGCCTGCGACCCAAAACAAAGACGTCGTAAAAGAGGCAAACGAAGCGGTCTTCTGGTCAGGCTCTGGAGACGGGCACATCGCGCACCACTCCCAAGCATACTACTCGCCAATGTCCAGTCTCTTGACAACAAGGTTGATGAAATCCGAGCAAGGGTAGCTTTCCAGTGAGACATCAGAGACTGTAACGTTCTTTGCTTCACGGAAACATGGCTCACTTGAGAGACTCTATCCGAGTCGGTGCAGCCAGCTGGTTTCTCCACGCATCGCGCTGACAGAAACAACCATCTTTCTGGTAAGAAGAGGGGCGGGGGTGTAATGCCTTATGATTAACGAGACGTGGTGTGATCATAACAACATACAGGAACTCAAGTCCTTCTGTTCACCTGATTAGAATTCCTCACAATCAAATGTCGACTGCATTATCTACCAAGAGAATTCTCTTCGATTATAATCACAGCCGTATATATTCCCCCCCAAGCAGAGACATCGATGGCCCTGAACAAACTTTATTTGACTCTATGCAAACTGGAAACCACAATATGAAAACAAGACTCCCTAAATTGTATCAGGATATCGATTGCGCTACCAGGGCTGGTAAAACCCTGGATCATTGTTATTCTAACTTCCGCGACGCATATAAGGCCCTCCCCCGGCCTCCTTTCGGAAAAGCTGACCACGACTCAATTTTGTTGCTCCCAGCCTACAGACAGAAACTAAAACAAGAAGCTCCCGCGCTCAGGTCTGTTCAACGCTGGTCCGAACAATCTGATTCCACACTTCAAGACTGCTTTGATCACGTGAAATGGGATATGTTCCGCATTGTGTCCAACAACAACATTGACGAATACGCTGATTCGGTGAGCGAGTTCATTAGAAAGTGCATTGACGATGTCGTACCCTTAGCAACGATTAAAACATTCCCAAACCAGAAACCGTGGAATGATGGCAGCATTCGCATGAAACTGAAAGCGTAAACCACTGCTTTTAATCAGGGCAAGGTGACCGGAAACATGACCGAATACAAACAGTGTAGCTATTCCCTCCGCAAGGCAATCAAATAAGCTAAGCATCAGTATAGAGACAAAGTAGGGTCGCAATTCAACGGCTCAGACACAAGAGGTATGTGGCAGGGTCTACAGTCAATCCCGAAAGAAAGAAAACCATCCCTGTCGCGGACCAGGATGTCTTGCTCTCAGACAGACTAAATAACTTTTTGCCCGCTTTGAGGACAATACAGTGCCACTGAAATGGCCCGCAACCAGAACCTGCGGACTCTCCTTCACTGCAGCCAACGTGAGTAAAACATTTAAATGTGTTAACCCTCGCAAGGCTGTAGGCCCAGACGGCATCCCCAGCCGCATCCTCAGAGCATGCGCAGACAAGCTGGCTGGTGTGTACTGACATTTTCAATCATTCCTTATCCCAGTCTGCTGTTCCCACATGCTTCAAGAGGGCCACCATTGTCCCTGTTCCCAAGAAAGCTAAGGTAACTGAGCTAAATGACTACCGCCGCGTAGCACTCACTTCCGTCATCATGAAGTGCTTTGAGAGACTAGTCAAGGACCATATCACCTCCACCCTACCTGACACCCTAGACCCACTCCAATTTGCTTACCGCCCAATGACGCAATCGCAACCACACTGCACACTGCCCTAACTCATCTGGACAAGAGGAATACCTATGTGAGAATGCTGTTCATCAACTACAGCTCAGCATTTAACACCATAGTACCCTCCAAAATCGTCATCAAGCTCGAGACCCTGGGTCTTGACCCCACCCTGTGCAACTGGGTACTGGACTTCCTGATGGGCCGCCCCCAGGTGGTGAGGTAGGTAACAAGATCTCCACCCGCTGATCCTCAACACTGGGGCCCCACAAGGGTGCGTTCTGAGCCCTCTCCTGTACACCCTGATCACCCACGACTGCGTGGCCATGCACACCTCCAACTCAATCATCAAGTTTGAGGACGATACTACAGTGGTAGGCTTGATTACCAACAACGACGAGACGGCCTACAGGGAGGAGGTGAGGGCCCTCGGAGTGTGGTGTCAGTAAAATAACCTCACACTCAACATCAACAAAACAAAGGAGATGATTGTGGACTTCAGGAAACAGCAGAGGGAGCACCCCCCTATCCACATCGAGGGTAGTACGTTTTAAGTTCCTCGGCGTACACATCACAGACAAACTGAATTGGTTCACCCACACAGACAGCGTCGTGAAGAAGGCGCAGCCGCACCTCTTCATCCTCAGGAGGCTGAAGAAATTCAGCTTGTCACCAAAAGCACTCACAAACTTCTACAGATGCACAATCGAGAGCATCCTGGCGGGCTGTATCACCGCCTGGTACGGCAACTGCTCCGCCCACAACTGCCCACAAAAGGCTCTCCAGAGGGTAGTGAGGTCTGCACAACGCATCACCGAGGGCAAACTACCTGCCCTCCAGGACACCTACACCACCCGATGTCACAGGAAGGCCATAAAGATCATCAAGTACAACAACCACCCGAGCCACTGCCTGTTCACCCCGCTATCATCCAGAAGGCGAGGTCAGTACAGGTGTATCAAAGCAGGGACCGAGAGACTGAAAAACAGCTTCTATCTCAAGGCCATCAGACTGTTAAACAGCCACCACTAACATTGAGTGGCCGCTGCCAACACACTGACTCAACTCCAGCCACTTTAACTTGTTATGGCTGAAATCCCGATATCGGTGTAAGTGTAATCAACAACCGCTGAATAGCATAGCGCTACATACAATAAATATTACTACAAATACAAATATTTATATTCATGAAATCACAAGTACGATATAGGAAAACACAGTTTAGCCTTTTGTTAATCCACCTGTCGTGTCAGATTTTGAAATGATGCTTTACAGTGAAAGCAATCCAAGCGTTTGTGTAAGCTTATCGATCTCACGATAAAACATTAAGTACACTTAGCATCAGGTAGCTCGGTCACGAAAATCAGAAAAGCAACCAAATGAATCGTTTACCTTTGATGATCTTTGGATTTTTTCACTCACAAGACTCCCAGTTGCACAACAAATGATCATTTTGTTCCATAAAGATTATTTTTCTATCCAAAATAACTCCGTTTGTTTGTCGCGTTATGTTCAGAAATCCACAGGAAAGAGTCATCACGACAACGCAGACAAATTCCAAATAATATCCATAATGTCCACAGAAACATGTCAAACGTTTTTTATAATCAATCCTCAGATTGATTTTAAAATATATAATTGATAAGATATAAACTGCAAATGTCTTTCACAGTAGGAGAGGGAAAATCAATACCTATCCAAACTCTGTTGCGTGAGCAAAACTCATGTGACCACTTGACGCAATGTTATCATTCTGGCTCATTTTTCAAAATAAAAGCCTGAAACTATGTCTGAAGACTGTTGACACCTTGAGGAAGTGATAGGAAAAGGAATCTGGTTCATATCCCTTTAAATCCAGCAAAGGGAAGCTATGGAACATGGAGTTTTCAAAATAGAAGCCACTTCCTGCTTTGATTTTCCTCAGTGTTTCGCCTGCAATATCAGTTCTGTTATACTCACAGACAATATTTTGACAGTTTGGGAAACTTTAGAGTGTTTTCTATCCAATACTAATAATAATATGCATATATTAAAAACTGAGACTGAGGAGCTGGCCGTTTACAATGGGCACCTTTTCATCCAAGCCACTCAATACTGCTCGTGCAGCCATAAAAAGTTACTAATGGAAATTGATGTAAAAATATATCACTAGCCACTTTAAACAATGCCACTTTATATAATGTTTACATACCCTACATTACTCATCTCATATGTATATGTATATACTGTACTCTATATCATCTACTGCATCTTTAGGTAATACATGTATCACTAGCCACTTTAAACTATGCCACTTTGTTTACATACCCTACATTACTCATCTCATATGTATATACTGTACTCGATACCATCTACTGCATCTTGCCTATGCCGCTCTGTACCATCACTCATTCATATATCTTTATGTACATATTCTTTATCCCTTTACACTTGTGTGTATAAGGTAGTAGTTTTGGAATTGTTAGGTTAGATTACTCGTTGGCTATTACTGCATTGTCGGAACTAGAAGCACAAGCATTTCGCTACAATCGCATTAACATCTGCTAACCATGTGTATGTGACAAATAAAATTTGATTTGATTTGAACCATTGAGGGCAAGTAGGGGGCATTACCACGCGCACACACGCGCACACACACACACACACACACACACACACACACACACACACACACACACACACACACACACACACACACACACACACACACACACACACACACACACACACACACAGATGAACCTCTCTCATACCACCCTCCTCTTTTCCCTGCAGTTTGATATGGATTTATGGACTGAGTGTGAAACTAAATCCAGCATGGGCCTCTTTCCTTCAGCCCTATAGTCCTGTAATGGCCGGGTATATTTCTTCACCTCAGTCGGCCTGCCCTGTCTATTGAATTTACTGGCCTGACCTTTTTTTTTGTCTGGCAGCTTCGTGTTTGATTGATAGGTCTAATCCAGTGTGTCTGGATGGAGGGGTGTCAATCATGTTATAACGGCCCCGTCCTCAGAGTTTTACACAGAGAGAGATGGGAAGACAGAGGTTGCGTCTCCATTGACACCCTATTCCCTACTAACCCCATAGGCCCTGGTCAATAGAAGTGCACTACTATCCCCATAGACCCTGGTCAATAGAAGTGCACTACTAACCCCATAGACCCTGGTCAATAGAAGTGCACTACTAACCCCATATACCCTGGTCAATAGAAGTGCACTACGAACACCATAGACCCTGGTCAATAGAAGTGCACTACTAACCCCATAGACCCTGGTCAATAGAAGTGCACTACTAACCCCATAGACCCTGGTCAATAGAAGTGCACTACTAACCCCATAGGCTCTGGTCAATAGAAGTGCACTACTAACCCCATATACCCTGGTCAATAGAAGTGCACTACTAACCCCATAGGCTCTGGTCAATATAAGTGCACTACTAACCCCATATACCCTGGTCAATAGAAGTGCACTACTAACCCCATAGGCCCTGGTCAATAGAAGTGCACTACTAACCCCATAGGCCCTGGTCAATAGAAGTGCACTACTAACCCCATAGGCCCTGGTCAATAGAAGTGCACTACTAACCCCATAGGCCCTGGTCAATAGAAGTGCACTACTAACCCCATAGGCCCTGGTCAATAGAAGTGCACTACTAACCCCATAGACCCTGGTCAATAGAAGTGCACTACTAACCCCATAGACCCTGGTCAATAGAAGTGCACTACTAACCCCATAGACCCTGGTCAATAGAAGTGCACTACTAACCCCATAGGCCCTGGTCAATAGAAGTGCACTACTAACCCCATATACCCTGGTCAATAGAAGTGCACTACTAACCCCATAGACCCTGGTCAATAGAAGTGCACTACTAACCCCATAGACCCTGGTCAATAGAAGTGCACTACTAACCCCATAGGCCCTGGTCAATAGAAGTGCACTACTAACCCCATATACCCTGGTCAATAGAAGTGCACTACTAACCCCATAGACCCTGGTCAATAGAAGTGCACTACTAACCCCATAGACCCTGGTCAATAGAAGTGCACTATGAACACCATAGACCCTAGGCAATAGAAGTGCACTATAAAGTGTCCAATATATTGTGATAGACAGTGTTTATTTTGTTTAACCTCTATTTAACTTGGCAAGTCAGTTTAAGAACAATTTATTATTTACAATGAAGGCCTACCCCGGGCCAAACTCTTTTTAACAACACTGGGCCAATTGTGCGCCACCCTATGGGACTCCCAATCACGGCCGGTTGTGATACAGCCTGGAATCAAACCAGGGTGTCTGGAGTGACGCCTCTAGCGGTGAGATGGAGTGCCTTTAGACCGCTGAACCACTCGGGAGCACAACATTTCATTGGTGTGTTCATGGAGAATTTAGTGTTTAATAATATACTGTCCTAATATACTGTCCTGTAGGCACTCAGTAACACACTCGGCAACATACACACAAATATCTGCGTCACTAGAGATTGGTCGTTAGATACAAATCAGGATTTTTTTCTCCCCCTAACAAAAAGTAAAGTGTGTTTCATAAAAACCCCTCGATAATATTGCAGTCAATCATGTGATATAAATCAAGGCATATACTGCAGGTAACCTAGTAGTGAAGACCGTTGGGTCAGTAACTCTGTAGGTAACCTAGTAGTGAAGACCATTGGGTCAGTAACTCTGTAGGTAACCTAGCTGTTAAGACCATTGGGTCAGTAACTCTGCAGGTAACCTAGCAGTTAAGACCATTGGGTCAGTAACTCTGTAGGTAACCTAGTAGTGAAGACCATTGGGTCAGTAACTCTGTAGGTAACCTAGTAGTGAAGACCATTGGGTCAGTAACTCTGTAGGTAACCTAGCAGTGAAGACCATTGGGTCAGTAACTCTGTAGGTAACCTAGTAGTGAAGACCATTGGGTCAGTAACTCTGTAGGTAACCTAGCAGTTAAGACCATTGGGTCAGTAACTCTGCAGGTAACCTAGTAGTTAAGACCATTGGGTCAGTAACTCTGTAGGTAACCTAGTAGTGAAGACCGTTGGGTCAGTAACTCTGTAGGTAACCTAGCAGTTAAGACCATTGGGTCAGTAACTCTGTAGGTAACCTAGTAGTGAAGACCATTGGGTCAGTAACTCTGTAGGTAACCTAGCAGTTAAGACCATTGGGTCAGTAACTCTGTAGGTAACCTAGCAGTGAAGACCATTGGGTCAGTAACTCTGCAGGTAACCTAGCAGTTAAGACCATTGGGTCAGTAACTCTGTAGGTAACCTAGCAGTGAAGACCGTTGGGTCAGTAACTCTGCAGGTAACCTAGTAGTGAAGACCGTTGGGTCAGTAACTCTGTAGGTAACCTAGTAGTTAAGACCGTTGGGTCAGTAACTCTGTAGGTAACCTAGTAGTGAAGACCGTTGGGTCAGTAACTCTGTAGGTAACCTAGCAGTTAAGACCGTTTGGTCAGTAACTCTGCAGGTAACCTAGTAGTTAAGACCATTGGGTCAGTAACTCTGTAGGTAACCTAGCAGTTAAGACCGACAGGTAACCTAGTAGTGAAGACCGTTGGGTCAGTAACTCTGTAGGTAACCTAGTAGTGAAGACCATTGGGTCAGTAACTCTGCAGGTAACCTAGTAGTGAAGACCGTTGGGTCAGTAACTCTGTAGGTAACCTAGTAGTGAAGACCATTGGGTCAGTAACTCTGTAGGTAACCTAGCTGTTAAGACCATTGGGTCAGTAACTCTGCAGGTAACCTAGCAGTTAAGACCATTGGGTCAGTAACTCTGTAGGTAACCTAGTAGTGAAGACCATTGGGTCAGTAACTCTGTAGGTAACCTAGTAGTTAAGACCATTGGGTCAGTAACTCTGTAGGTAACCTAGTAGTGAAGACCATTGGGTCAGTAACTCTGTAGGTAACCTAGTAGTGAAGACCGTTGGGTCAGTAACTCTGTAGGTAACCTAGTAGTGAAGACCATTGGGTCAGTAACTCTGCAGGTAACCTAGTAGTGAAGACCATTGGGTCAGTAACTCTGTAGGTAACCTAGCAGTTAAGACCATTGGGTCAGTAACTCTGTAGGTAACCTAGTAGTGAAGACCATTGGGTCAGTAACTCTGTAGGTAACCTAGCAGATCAGACCATTGGGTCAGTAACTCTGTAGGTAACCTAGTAGTGAAGACCATTGGGTCAGTAACTCTGCAGGTAACCTAGTAGTGAAGACCATTGGGTCAGTAACTCTGCAGGTAACCTAGTAGTGAAGACCATTGGGTCAGTAACTCTGCAGGTAACCTAGTAGTGAAGACCATTGGGTCAGTAACTCTGCAGGTAACCTAGTAGTTAAGACCATTGGGTCAGTAACTCTGTAGGTAACCTAGTAGTGAAGACCGTTGGGTCAGTAACTCTGTAGGTAACCTAGTAGTTAAGACCATTGGGTCAGTAACTCTGTAGGTAACCTAGTAGTTAAGACCATTGGGTCAGTAACTCTGTAGGTAACCTAGCAGTTAAGACCATTGGGTCAGTAACTCTGTAGGTAACCTAGTAGTGAAGACCATTGGGTCAGTAACTCTGCAGGTAACCTAGCAGTTAAGACCATTGGGTCAGTAACTCTGTAGGTAACCTAGCAGTTAAGACCATTGGGTCAGTAACTCTGTAGGTAACCTAGCAGTTAAGACCATTGGGTCAGTAACTCTGTAGGTAACCTAGTAGTTAAGACCATTGGGTCAGTAACTCTGTAGGTAACCTAGCAGTTAAGACCATTGGGTCAGTAACTCTGTAGGTAACCTAGTAGTGAAGACCATTGGGTCAGTAACTCTGCAGGTAACCTAGCAGTTAAGACCATTGGGTCAGTAACTCTGTAGGTAACCTAGCAGTTAAGACCATTGGGTCAGTAACTCTGTAGGTAACCTAGCAGTTAAGACCATTGGGTCAGTAACTCTGTAGGTAACCTAGTAGTGAAGACCATTGGGTCAGTAACTCTACAGGTAACCTAGCAGTGAAGACCATTGGGTCAGTAACTCTGTAGGTAACCTAGCAGTTAAGACCATTGGGTCAGTAACTCTGTAGGTAACCTAGCAGTTAAGACCATTGGGTCAGTAACTCTGTAGGTAACCTAGCAGATCAGACCATTGGGTCAGTAACTCTGTAGATAACCTAGCAGATCAGACCTTTGGGTCAGTAACTCTGTAGATAACCTAGCAGATCAGACCTTTGGGTCAGTAACTGAAAGGTTGCTTGTTCAAATCCCTGCACTGTCTAGTTGTGAAAAATCTGTCTGTGTTCTTGAGCAAGGCAGTTAACCCTCGTTGCTCTGGATAGGAGTGTCTGCTAAAAATGGCTTTGAAGTAAAATACATAAACAAGTATTGGATAATATAATAATATATATAATATAATAATATATATATAATATAATAATATATATAATATAATAATATCATCAACAATGGATCATCAACAATGGGCTTTGTGTTCCATGGAGAGTTAAAATGAATGCCGGACTTGCATTATTTTCCAACTCATAGATCCCCGAGAATATTATCCCTTTTCACCATGGCTATAATTTAACACATTTGCCTCTAGAAATGTTTTCAACATCCACTGAAGTAACTAGCAAGTTTACTAAAATAGCTACAATTAGTTGACTTGGTAACCAAAACAGACTAGTTTAGTTATACCAAACCATTAGTCCTTGCTTGCTATTATGATAAAAATGCCAAACTTGTTTTCAATTCGACTTTCAGAAGCAGTTGAAACATAGAACATTTAGATTTCTATCCCGTTTCAAATGGTGCTTCATGATCTGACAATAATTCAGTTTAGAACTCAATCCAGTGCTCTCAATTGAACCCACTCTGTCAATGAGCAAAACTGTATTTTTCACAGTCGTAAGTGTCTCAAACAAACAGTCTGTATCGCATCTTATTGTAGCAGGCATTAAACATTGTGCTAACTCCGGGTATGGCTGGGAATCCAGTTGTGTATTCACCGTAACCATGCATTATGATCTGAGATACTCCTTTTTCTGACAACTCCTCTTCTCTCTCTCTCTTTCTGTCTCTCCTCTCTCTCCATCTCTCTCTCTCTCCTTCTGTCTCTCCTCTCCCTTCTTCTCCATCTCTCTTTCTGTCTCTCTTCTCACAGAAGTTCCAAAGGAATAAATACATCACAAATGTCATATTATGTATATACAGTGTATAACGTTGCAATGCAAATAGTTAAAGTACAAAAGGGAATATAAATAAACATAGAGGTTGTATTTACAATGGGCCTCCCGAGTGGTGCAGTGGTCTAAGGCACTGCATTGCAGTGCTAGCTGTACTACTAGAGATTCTGGGTTTGAATCCGAGCTGGCTGCGACCGGGAGACCCATGGGGCGGTGCACAATTGGCCTAACGTCGTCCTTGTTAGGGGAGGGAAAGGCCAGCAGGGATGCCATGTCCCATTACGCACTAGCTACTGCTGTGGTGGACCGGGCACAGTGCACGCCAGGTGTAAGGTGTTTTATCATTGGTGCGGCTGGCTTCCGGGTTAAGCAGCAGTGTGTGTTTCGGGAGAACGCATGGCTCTCGACCTTCGCAACTCCGTACGGGAGTTGCTGCGATGGGACAAGACTATATCTACCAATTGTGGACAAAAAGGTGGTAAAAAAAAAATATATATATATAATAATGAGTATTTACAATAAATATGGGTTGTATTTACAACGGTGTTTGTTCTTCACTGGTTGCCCTTTTTTTGTGGCAACAGGTCACAAATCTTGCTGCTGTGATGTCACACTGTGGTATTTCACCCAGTAGATATGTGAGTTTATTAAAATTGTATTTATTTTCAAATTGTTTGTGGGTCTGTGTAATCTGAAGGAAATATGTGTCTCTAATATGGTCATACGTTAGGAAGTGCAGGTCAGTATCCACCTCATTATGTGGGCAGTGTGCACATAGCCTGTCTTCTCTTGTGTCACGACTTCCGCCGAAGTCGGTCTCTCCTTGTTCGGGCGGCATTCTAGCCATTGCCGATCCACTTATCGTTTTCCATTTGTTTTGTCTTTTTCACACCTGGTTTCAATTCCCCAATTACCTGTTCATTATTTAACCCTCTGATTTCCCCATGTTTTTTGTGCGTGATTGTTTTCTGTATGTTCGGTCCGTTATTGTGGGCTCGGTATTACAACATGTTATTGGAATATTTTAGTAAAGTTACTTGTGTTACTCATCTCTGCTGTCCTGCGCCAGTTCTGCCTATGGCAGCCTTTCTCAATAGCAAGGCTATGCTCACTGAGTCTATACATAGTCAAAAATTTCCTTAAGTTTGTGCCAGTCACAGTGGTCAGGTATTGGGGCGATAGGGTAGCCTAGTGGTTAGAGCGTTGGACGAGTAACCGAAATGTACAAATCTGTCGTTCTGCCCCTGAACAGGCAGTTAACCCACTGTTCCTAGGCCATCATTGAAAATAAGAATTTGTTCTTAACTGACTTGCATAGTTAAATATAGGTAAATAAATACAAATTCTGCCACTGTGTTCTCTCTGTTTAGGGCCAAATAGCATTCTAGTTGGTTGCGTCTATTTGGGTTGCTGTCTTGGGTCTGTTTGTGAACAGAGCCTGAGGACCAACTTGCTTCGGGGCTTTTCTCCAGGTGTATTTCTCTGTAGGTGATGGCTTTGTTATGGAAGGTTTGAGAATCACTTCCTAAAAGGTTGTAGAATTTAACAGCTCTTTCCTGGATTTTGATAATTAGTGGGTATCTAATTCTGCTCTGCATGCATTATTTGGTGTTGTACACAGAAGATATTTTTGCAGAATACTGCATCCAGAGTCTCAATCTGGTGTTTGTCCCATTTTGTGAATTCTTGGTTGATGTGCAGAGCTCAGACCCCACACCATGAATGGCAATGGGTTCTGTAACTGATTCAAGTATTTTTAGCCAGATCCTAATTGGTATGTCAAATTGTATGTTCCTTATGATGGCATAGAATGGCCTTCTTGCCTTGTCTCTCAGCTCTTTTAGAGCTTTGTGGAAGTTACCTGTGGAGGTGATGTTTAGGCCGAGGTATGTATAGTTTTTTGTGTGCTCTAGGGCAATGGTGTCTAGATGGAATTTGTATTTGTGGTCCTGGCGACTGGACGTTTTTGGAACACCATTATTTTTGTATTTTATTGAGATTTACTGTCAGGGCCCAGGTCCGTCAGAATCTGTGCAGAAGATCTAGGTGCTGTTCTAGGCCCTCCTTGGTTGGGGACAGATCTAGGTGCTGCTCTAGGCCCTTCTTGGTTGGGGACAGATCTAGGTGCTGCTCTAGGCCCTCCTTTGTTGGGGACAGATCTAGGTGCTGCTCTAGGCCCTCCTTGGTGGGGACAGATCTAGGTGCTGCTCTAGGCCCTCCTTGGTTGGGGACAGAATTAGGCTCTAGGCCCTCCTTGGTTGGGGACAGAATTAGGCTCTAGGCCCTCCTTGGTTGGGGACAGATCTAGGTGCTGCTGTAGGCCCTCCTTGGTTGGGGACAGATCTAGGCTCTAGGCCCTCCTTGGTTGGGGACAGATCTAGGCTCTAGGCCCTCCTTGGTTGGGGACAGATCTAGGCTCTAGGCCCTCCTTGGTCGGGGACAGAATTAGGCTCTAGGCCCTCCTTGGTTGGGGACAGATCTATGCTCTAGGCCCTCCTTGGTTGGGGACAGATCTAGGCTCTAGGCCCTCCTTGGTTGGGGACAGATCTAGGCTCTAGGCCCTCCTTGGTTGGGGACAGATCTAGGCTGTAGGGCCTCCTTGGTTGGGGACAGATCTAGGCTCTAGACCCTCCTTGGTTGGGGACAGATCTAGGCTCTAGGCCCTCCTTGGTTGGGGACAGATCTAGGCTGTAGGCCCTCCTTGGTTGGGGACAGATCTAGGCTCTAGGCCCTCCTTGGTTGGGGACAGATCTAGGCTCTAGGCCCTCCTTGGTTGGGGACAGATCTAGGCTCTAGGCCCTCCTTGGTTGGGGACAGATCTAGGCTCTAGGCCCTCCTTGGTTGGGGACAGATCTAGGCTCTAGGCCCTCCTTGGTTGGGGACAGATCTAGGCTCTAGGCCCTCCTTGGTTGGGGACAGATCTAGTCTCTAGGCCCTCCTTGGTTGGGGACAGATCTAGGCTCTAGGCCCTCCTTGGTTGGGGACAGATCTAGGCTCTAGGCCCTCCTTGGTTGGGGTCAGAAGCAGCAGATAGTAGACATTTGACATGGATTTTACAATGTCATATGTTTTTCCCTCCAACACGACTTTCCATCAATTTGTTTTGCAGACCCTTGTGCCAAATTGAGTCAAAAGCTTTTTTGAAGTCAACAAAGCATGAGAAGTCATTGCCTCTGTTTTTTGTTTGTCAATTAGGGTGTTCAGGATGAATACTTGGTCTGTCGTCTATCCCCATCTTTCTCCTTTTCCTTGTCATCTCTTTCTCTGCCTCTCTCTCCACCCCCCCCGTCTCCCCCTGTACTATCGTCCTTCATAACGATCCTCTGTCGTTCCTTCACCATGCCATGAGGAGACTGAATGGTTTATTATGTAGGATAATCACTTCTCCTTCACCATGCCACGAGGAGACTGAATGGTTAATTATGTAGGATAATCACTTCTCCTTCACCATGCCACGAGGAGACTGAATGGTTAATTATGTAGGATAATCACTTCTCCTTCACCATGCCACGAGGAGACTGAATGGTTGATTATGTAGGATAATCACTTCTCCTTCACCATGCCACGAGGAGACTGAATGGTTGATTATGTAGGATAATCACTTCTCCTTCACCATGCCATGAGGAGACTGAATGGTTGATTATGTAGGATAATCACTTCTCCTTCACCATGCCACGAGGAGACTGAATGGTTGATTATGTAGGATAATCACTTCTCCTTCACCATGCCATGAGGAGACTGAATGGTTGATTATGTAGGATAATCACTTCTCCTTCACCATGCCACGAGGAGACTGAATGGTTGATTATGTAGGATAATCACTTCTCCTTCACCATGCCACGAGGAGACTGAATGGTTGATTATGTAGGATAATCACTTCTCCTTCACCATGCCACGAGGAGACTGAATGGTTGATTATGTAGGATAATCACTTCTCCTTCACCATGCCACGAGGAGACTGAATGGTTGATTATGTAGGATAATCACTTCTCCTTCACCATGCCACGAGGAGACTGAATGGTTGATTATGTAGGATAAATCACTTCTCCTTCACCATGCCACGAGGAGACTGAATGGTTAATTATGTAGGATAATCACTTCTCCTTCACCATGCCACGAGGAGACTGAATGGTTGATTATGTAGGATAATCACTTCTCCTTCACCATGCCACGAGGAGACTGAATGGTTAATTATGTAGGATAATCACTTCTCCTTCACCATGCCACGAGGAGACGGAATGGTTGATTATGTAGGATAATCACTTCTCCTTCACCATGCCACGAGGAGACTGAATGGTTGATTATGTAGGATAATCACTTCTCCTTCACCATGCCACGAGGAGACTGAATGGTTGATTATGTAGGATAATCACTTCTCCTTCACCATGCCACGAGGAGACTGAATGGTTGATTATGTAGGATAATCACTTCTCCTTCACCATGCCACGAGGAGACTGAATGGTTGATTATGTAGGATAATCACTTCTCCTTCACCATGCCATGAGGAGACTGAATGGTTGATTATGTAGGATAATCACTTCTCCTTCACCATGCCACGAGGAGACTGAACGGTTAATTATGTAGGATAATCACCTCTCCTTCACCATGCCACGAGGAGACTGAATGGTTGATTATGTAGGATAATCACCTCTCCTTCACCATGCCACGAGGAGACAATGGTTGATTATGTAGGATAATCACTTCTCCTTCACCATGCCATGAGGAGACTGAGTGGTTGATTATGTAGGATAATCACTTCTCCTTCACCATGCCACGAGGAGACTGAATGGTTGATTATGTAGGATATCATCATCATCAAATGTATTTATAAAGCCCTTTTTACATCAGCCAATGTCACAAAGTGCTGTACAGAAACAGTCACGGTCTCTGTGTGTGTCACCCTGGCTCCAACTACCTGGAGTCCTATGGCGCTGCATGGTGAAGTGTCTCTCTGTATGGGTGTGGTGGTGTGCTGGTGTGGTGGTGGTGTGGTGGTATGGTCATGGTGGTATGGTGTGGAGTCAATCACCACCTTCCGGAGACACCTGAAACCCCACCTCTTTAAGGAATACCTAGGATAGGATAAGTAATCCTTCTCACCCCCCTTTTAAGATTTAAATGCACTATTGTAAAGTGGCTGTTCCACTGGATGTTATAAGGTGAATGCACCAATTTGTAAGTCGCTCTGGATAAGAGCTTCTGCTAAATGACTTAAATGTAAATGTAATGTAAATGTATGGGTGGTGTGGTTATGTGGTGTAGTAGGGGGTTATGGTAACTAACAACTGTAGTAGGGGGTTAGGGTAACTAACAACTATAGTAGGTAGTTATGGTAACTAACTATAGTAGGGGGTTATGGTAACTAACAACTGTAGTAGGGGTTATGGTAACTAACAACTATAGTAGGGGTTATGGTAACTAACAACTATAGTAGGGGGTTATGGTAACTAACAACTATAGTAGGGGGTTATGGTAACTAACAACTATAGAATGTGGTTAGGGTAACTAACTATAGTAGGTAGTTAGGGTAACTAACAACTATAGAATGTGGTTACGGTAACTAACTATAGTAGGGGGTTAGGGTAACTAACAACTATACTAGTGGGTTAGGGTAACCAACAACTATAGTAGGAGGTTAGGGTAACTAATTATAATAGGGGGTTAGGGTAGCTAACTATAGTAGGTAGTTAGGGAAACTATAATAGGTAGTTAGGGTAACTAACTATAATAGGGGGTTAGGGTAACTAACTATAGTAGGTAGTTAGGGAAACTATAATAGGTAGTTAGGGTAACTAACTATAATAGGGGGTTAGGGTAACTAACTATAGTAGGTAGTTAGGGAAACTAACTATAGTAGGTAGTTAGGGAAACTAACAACTATAGTAGGGGATTAGGGTAACTAACTATAGAAGGGGGTTAGGGTAACTAACTATAATAGGGGGTTAGGGTAACTAACTATAGTAGGTAGTTAGGGTAACTAACTATAATAGGGGGTTAGGGTAACTAACTATAGTAGGTAGTTAGGTAGTTAGGGTAACTAACTATAATAGGGGGTTAGGGTAACTAACTATAGTAGGGGGTTATTGTAACTAACTATAGTAGGGGGTTAGGGTATCAGATTTGGGCTGCCTGTGTAAATGCAACCTCAGTGCCAGACTCAGACACACCTACTGTAAGAGCCTGGTTACTGTCGCTGAGGAACGGGGGAGTTGGCCCCAAGCTAGACACACCTACTGTAAGAGCCAGTCTCCCTGGTTACTGTCGCTGAGGAACGGGGGAGTTGGCCCCGAGCTAGACACACCTACTGTAAGAGCCAGTCTCCCTGGTTACTGTCGCTGAGGAACGGGGGAGTTGGCCCCTAGCTAGACACACCTACTGTAAGAGCCAGTCTCCCTGGTTACTGTCGCTGAGGAACGGGGGAGTTGGACCCTAGCTAGACACACCTACTGTAAGAGCCAGTCTCCCTGGTTACTGTCGCTGAGGAACGGGGGAGTTGGCCCCTAGCTAGACACACCTACTGTAAGAACCAGGTTCCCTGGTTACTGTCGCTGAGGAACGGGGGAGTTGGCCCCTAGCTAGACACACCTACTGTAAGAGCCAGTCTCCCTAGTTACTGTCGCTGAGGAACGGGGTTGTTGGCCCCTAGCTAGACACACCTACTGTAAGAGCCAGTCTCACTGGTTACTGTCGCTGAGGAACGGGGGAGTTGGCCCCTAGCTAGACACACCTACTGTAAGAGCCAGTCTCACTGGTTACTGTCACTGAGGAACGGGGGAGTTGGCCCCTAGCTAGACACACCTACTGTAAGAGCCAGTCTCCGTGGTTACTGTCGCTGAGGAACGGGGGAGTTGGCCCCTAGCTAGACACACCTACTGTAAGAGCCAGTCTCCCTGGTTACTGTCGCTGAGGAACGGGGGAGTTGGCCCCTAGCTAGACACACCTACTGTAAGAGCCAGTCTCCCTGGTTACTGTCGCTGAGGAACGGGGGAGTTGGCCCCTAGCTAGACACACCTACTGTAAGAACCAGGTTCCCTGGTTACTGTCGCTGAGGAACAACACGTGTATGTCTGAGCGCACTATGGCGTGTGTATGTCTACTGTATGCACACGGTAGTGTGTGTTTGTGTGGGTTCGTACGTTCCTGGCAGGTGCTGTGATATTTAGAGGACAGCTGTCGCCCTGCCGGCTGGCTGCCTGGTCAACATCACCGTGGCAACAGCTGCTCGCTGACCCTGGCGTATGGCGCTGTCTGCTCTCATATAGCACGCACACACACACACTGACACAGACAGTGACACTACGCATACACACACACTGTAGCCTGTTCTCAGCTGCATTCTAACCCTCGTTCTCTCCCTCGCTCTCTTAGCACTCTGATGTCCCTCTTCTGTCTAAACCACCTCTTGAGGATTAAAGTGCTGACAAATCTGAGCTATTAACATCTTAATAG
Organism: Oncorhynchus keta; assembly: GCF_023373465.1. Classification (NCBI taxonomy): domain Eukaryota; kingdom Metazoa; phylum Chordata; class Actinopteri; order Salmoniformes; family Salmonidae; genus Oncorhynchus; species Oncorhynchus keta. The sequence continues at coordinate 5,908,668 of NC_068435.1, read as the reverse complement.
TTCCACAACCCATCTTAACAGTTCTAGAACCCATCTTAACAGTTGTAGAACCCATCTTAACAGTTGTAGAACCCATCTTAACAGTTGTAGACCCCATCTTAACAGTTGTAGACCCCATCTTAACAGTTGTAGACCCCATCTTAACAGTTGTAGACCCCATCTTAACAGTTGTAGACACCATCTTAACAGTTGTAGACCCCATCTTAACAGTTGTAGACACCATCTTAACAGTTCTAGAACTCATCTTAACAGTTCTAGAACCCATCTTAACAGTTGTAGAACCCATCTTAACAGTTGTAGAACCCATCTTAACAGTTGTAGAACCCATCTTAACAGTTGTAGAACCCATCTTAACAGTTCTAGAACCCATCTTAACAGTTCTAGAACCCATCTTAACAGTTGTAGAACCCATCTTAACAGTTGTAGAACCCATCTTAACAGTTGTAGAACCCATCTTAACAGTTGTAGAACCCGTCTTAACAGTTGTAGAACCCATCTTAACAGTTATAGATCCCATCTTAACAGTTCTAGAACCCATTTTAACAGTTCTGGAACCCATCTTAACAGTTGTAGACACCATCTTAACAGTTGTAGAACCCATCTTAACAGTTGTAGAACCCATCTTAACAGTTATAGATCCCATCTTAACAGTTCTAGAACCCATTTTAACAGTTCTGGAACCCATCTTAACAGTTCTGGAACCCATCTTAACAGTTGTAGACCCCATCTTAACAGTTGTAGACCCCATCTTAACAGTTGTAAACCCCATCTTAACAGTTGTAAACCCCATTTTAACAGTTGTAGACCCCATTTTAACAGTTGTAGACCCCATTTTAACAGTTGTAGACCCCATCTTAACAGTTGTAGACCCCATCTTAACAGTTCTAGAATCCATCTTAACAGTTGTAGACCCCATCTTAACAGTTGTAGAATCCATCTTAACAGTTCTAGATCCCATTTTAACAGTTCTAGAATCCATCTTAACAGTTCTAGATCCCATCTCAGCTGTTCTAGAACCCATCTTAACAGTTATAGATCCCATCTTAACAGTTCTAGAACCCATTTTAACAGTTCTGGACCCCATCTTAACAGTTCTAGAATCCATCTTAACAGTTGTAGACCCCATCTTAACTGTTCTAGAATCCATCTTAACAGTTCTACATCCCATTTTAACAGTTCTAGAATCCATCTTAACAGTTCTAGTACCCATCTTTTGAATTCCAGAACCCATTGTGCCTGTTTCACATAGCTGTAATACCTTACTATCTCTGCTCTTGTGTTTTGGTTTTAAAGCTTTTCTATAGAAGTGCATCATTCAGAAGATGTCACCCATGTTGGGATGTTTTGCTGAGTTGTGATACTGTTTTCTGTGACTCGTGTTTTGCTGTTAACAGTAGCACTATATGTTGTGTTAGTTAAGGATGTGATAAAATGGAGAAAAAAAATATATGTTTTCTGTTAAAATAATAATAATACAAATATAATATCCAGGTCAATTCACAATGCAGAATAATGGTCCTATTACTTATTGTAATGGCAGATTTCCTCCTCGTCTGAGGAGGAGGTGTAGCAGGGATCAGACCAAAACGCAGCGTTGTAAGTGTCCATGGTTGTTTATTTAAAAACATAAACTGAACACTATGAATATAAAAACAATAAACGTGAACCGAACAAAAACCGAAACAGTACCGTCTGGTGAAAAACACAGACACGGAAACACACACCCACAAACCAACAGTGAAACCCAGGCTACCTAAGTATGATTCTCAATCAGAGACAACTAACGACACCTGCCTCTGATTGAGAACTATACAAGGCCGAAAACATAGAAATCCCAAAATCATAGAAAAACAAACATAGACTGCCCACCCCAACTCACGCCCTGACCATACTAAATAACGACAAAACAAAGGAAATAAAGGTCAGAACGTGACACTTATGTACTGTACTACTTTCCCCACGTTGTGTTACAGTCTGAATGAAACATTCATTACATTGAGATTTTGTGTCACTGATCGACACACACAAATACCCAATAATGTCAAAGTGGAATTTTGTTTTTGGAAATGTAAAATCTGAAATGCTTTGAGTCATTAAGTATTATAATCCTTTGTTATGACCAGCCTAAATAAGTTCAGACATAAAAATGTGCTTAATTAACTAATCACATAATAAGTTGCATGGACTCACTCTGTGTGCAAAAATAATGTTTACCATGATTTTTTGAATGACTACCTTATCTCTTTACCTCACACATACAATTATCTGTAATGTCGCTCAATCAAGTAGTGAATTCTACCACAAAGACCAGGGAGGTTTTCCTCGCAAAGAAGGGCACAGATTGGTAGATTGGTACAACAAAAAATCATAATAACAACATTTAAATAAAAATAATTCTATCCCCTGTAACTATTCCCCAGGTTGTTGCTGTAAATGAGAATGTGTTCTCAGTCAACTTAACTGCTAAAGTAAGGGTCAAAAATAAACCCAATCACTACAGAGACATAGGTGTCCTTCCTAACTCAGTTGCTGGAGAGGAAGGAAACTGCTCAAAGGATTTCGCCATTATGCCAATGGTGATTTTAAAACAGTTACACAGAGGGTTGTGATAGGAGCAAACTGAGGATTGGATCAACAACATTGTAGTTACTCCACAATACTAACATATATGACGGAGTGAAAAGAAGGAAGTCTGTTCAGAGTAAATCAGTTCCAAAACAAGGCACCTGAAATAAAACTGCAAAGAATGTGGCAAAGAAATGAACTATTCAAATCCGTTAGTCCTCTGCAGGGACTAGGAACTATTCAGATCCGTTAGTCCTCTGCAGGGACTAGGAACTATTCAAATCCGTTAGTCCTCTGCAGGGACTAGGAACTATTCAGATCCGTTAGTCCTCTGCAGGGACTAGGAACTATTCAAATCCGTTAGTCCTCTGCAGGGACTAGGAACTATTCAAATGTTAGTCCTCTGCAGGGACTAGGAACTATTCAAATCCGTTAGTCCTCTGCAGGGACTAGGAACTATTCAAACTGTTAGTCCTCTGCAGGGACTAGGAACTTTTCAGATCCGTTAGTCCTCTGCAGGGACTAGGAACTATTCAAATCTGTTAGTCCTCTGCAGGGACTAGGAACTATTCAAATCCGTTAGTCCTCTGCAGGGACTAGGAACTATTCAAATCCGTTAGTCCTCTGCAGGGACTAGGAACTATTCAAATCTGTTAGTCCTCTGCAGGGACTAGGAACTATTCAAATCTCTAGTCCTCTGCAGGGACTAAGAACTATTCAAATCCGTTAGTCCTCTGCAGGGACTAGGAACTATTCAAATCCGTTAGTCCTCTGCAGGGACTAGGAACTATTCAAATCCGTTAGTCCTCTGCAGGGACTAGGAACTATTCAAATCCGTTAGTCCTCTGCAGGGACTAGGAACTATTCAAACTGCTAGTCCTCTGCAGGGACTAGAACTATTCAAATCCGTTAGTCCTCTGCAGGGACTAGGAACTATTCAAATCCGTTAGTCCTCTGCAGGGACTAGGAACTATTCAAATCCGTTAGTCCTCTGCAGGGACTAGGAACTATTCAAATCCGTTAGTCCTCTGCAGGGACTAGGAACTTTTCAAATCCGTTAGTCCTCTGCAGGGACTAGGAACTATTCAAATCCGTTAGTCCTCTGCAGGGACTAGGAACTTTTCAAATCCGTTAGTCCTCTGCAGGGACTAGGAACTATTCAAATCCGTTAGTCCTCTGCAGGGACTAGGAACTATTCAAATCCGTTAGTCCTCTGCAGGGACTAGGAACTATTCAAATCCGTTAGTCCTCTGCAGGGACTAGGAACTATTCAAATCCGTTAGTCCTCTGCAGGGACTAGGAACTATTCAAATCCGTTAGTCCTCTGCAGGGACTAGGAACTATTCAAATCCGTTAGTCCTCTGCAGGGACTAGGAACTATTCAAATCCGTTAGTCCTCTGCAGGGACTAGGAACTTTTCAAATCCGTTAGTCCTCTGCAGGGACTAGGAACTATTCAAATCTGTTAGTCCTCTGCAGGGACTAGGAACTATTCAAATCCGTTAGTCCTCTGCAGGGACTAAGAACTATTCAAATCCGTTAGTCCTCTGCAGGGACTAGGAACTATTCAGATCCGTTAGTCCTCTGCAGGGACTAGGAACTATTCAAATCCGTTAGTCCTCTGCAGGGACTAGGAACTATTCAAATCCGTTAGTCCTCTGCAGGGACTAGGAACTATTCAAATCCGTTAGTCCTCTGCAGGGACTAGGAACTATTCAAATCCGTTAGTCCTCTGCAGGGACTAGGAACTATTCAAATCCGTTAGTCCTCTGCAGGGACCAGGAACTATTCAAATCCGTTAGTCCTCTGCAGGGACTAGGGACTAGTCCTCTGCAGGGACTAGGAACTTTTCAAATCCGTTAGTCCTCTGCAGGGACTAGGAACTTTTCAAATCCGTTAGTCCTCTGCAGGGACTAGGAACTTTTCAAATCCGTTAGTCCTCTGCAGGGACTAGGAACTATTTTTTAGGATAAAAATAAACTGAATACAGCTATAAGCACAGGCACAAAGCATGATGGGATGTTACGGAAATAGAGTTAAGAGGAAAACCTGGTTCAGTCTGCATTCCAACAGACACTGGGAGACAAATTTACCCTTTCAGCAGGACAATAACCTAAAACACAAGGACAAATCTACACTGGCGTTGCTTACCAAGACAACGTTGAATGTTCCTGAGTGACCTAGTTACAATTTTGACTTAAATTGACTTGAAAATCTATGGCAAGACTTGGAAATTGCTGTCTCACAATGATCTACAATCAACTTGACAGAGCTAGAGTTTTTTTTGTTTTACATTAATGGGAAAATATTGTACAAAGCTCATAGAGACTTACCCCAAAAGACTCACAGCTGTAATCACCGCCAAAGGTGCTTCTGCCAATTATTGATTTAGGGGTGTGAATATGTATGTAAACGGGATTTCTGTATTTAATTTTCAATACATTTGCAAAAAATGACAAAACAAACAAAAAAGTTGTCATTTTGTTGTTATTGGGTATTGTGTGTCGATGGGTGAGAAAAAATATATTTTTTACACCATTTTGAATTCAGGCTGTACAAAATGTGGAATAAATCAAGGGTTTGTGAATCATTTCTGAAGACAACATATTGACCGCTCTGTAAGGGTACACTTCAGCGTTTAAATGTCGACTGGGCGATGGAGTTATATCGACATAGGTTGTTGTTTCTCTGGAAGGGTACACTACAGCGTTTAAATGTAGAAGCGCCGCTGAACGGGCTGGAATCTGTAAAGGAATGCCACTTCTGAAGCCGATCTAACGTCCACCACTAGGTGACCAGAACAGCCTGCTGCTCAGACCACTCTCTCCTAAAAAAAAAAGTACTTTAAATTTGAAATACCGTGATTTACCAAGACATTTAGTAGAAAGACAACACATATTCCGCTAGGAATCGACTCTTAAAAGTCTGGATTTTTGGAACGAAGGAGACTGATTCGTTGCCGTAAATTGTGAGCTAGCAAGTAATGGAGAGAGGGCAGGGGTACAGTATAGGCAGGTCGGCCACAAGGCAGACTAAGTCAGAACCGTGCACTTGGCCTATCGGAAATAGCTGGATCTCACAATGCAATGCTCTATTTTGCCATTTCTTTCCTTGCAATGTCTCGCAACTTCAGTAAAGCAGGGCCTATCATCAATGAATAAACTAGAATATTCTACGGGAAACAGACCGAGGACTGAACACACACTCCCATCATTAGGGAGGAGAAAGAGCAGGCCGACCAGCTGCATTGGGATTTACATTTTGTGGGTGAATATTTTTGTTGTAAAATAAATAAATGGCACAGAATAATGTAACAATAATACACCTGCATGAAATAAAGTGACTCAGACCAGACATAAATCTTTCTATATACGCAGGCCTACAAGTTCACTGAAACCAAGTTCACCAACCGAGCAATGCACCTCTGTTTGACGCATACAACCCTGTCAAGTACACTACACGGACAAAAGTATATGGACACCTCTTTAAATTAGTGGATTCGGCTATTTCAGCCACACCCGTTGCTGTTACGTGTTACAATTGAGCACACAGCCATGCAATCTCCATAGACAAGCAATGGCAGTAGAATGGCCTCACTGAAGAGTTCATTGGAAATAGTTCCATCATCTTTCAACGTGGCACCATCATAGGATGCCACATTTCCCAAGAAGTTCAGTGGAGGCTGTTGTATGCTGTTATTGTGTTCTAGGAGCAACATCAGCCGTAGTGGTAGGCCACACAAGCTCCAGAATGGGACCACTGTTATAGCAGCAAAAACTTTAAACTGACTCTGGAAGCAACGTCAGCACAAGAACCTTCCCAGAAATGGGTTTCCATGAGAGCAGCTGCACACAAGCCTAAGATCACCATGCACAATGTCAAGCGTCGGCTGGAGGGGTGTAAAGCTCGTCGCCATTGACTCTGGAGCAGTGGAAACACGTTCTCTGGAGTGATGAATGTTCACCATCTTGTAGTAGGTAGAATCTGGGTTTGGCCCAGAAAGTGCCCCATTGCATAGTGCCAACTTTAAAGTGTGGTGGAGGAGGAATAATGGTCTGGGGCTGTTTTTCGTGGTTCAGACTAGGCCCCTTAGTTCAAGTGAAGAGAAATCTTATAGTAGCAATGACATTCTAGATTATTTTGTGCTTCCAACTTTGTGGCAACAGTTTGGGGAAGGCCCTTTCCTGTTTCAGCATGACAATGCCCCCGTTCACAAAGCAAGGTCTATACAGAAATGGTTTGTCAATATCGGTGTGGAAGAACTTGACTGGCCTGCACAGAGCCCTGACCCCAATCCCATCGAACACCTTTGGGATGAACTGCAAGCCAGGCCTAATCGCCCAACATCAGTACCAGACCTCACTAATGCTCTTATGGCTGAATGGAAGCAAGTCCCCGCATCAACGTTCCAACATCTAGTGGAAAGCCTTCCCAGAAGAGTGGAGGCTGTTATAGCAGCAATGTTCCATCATCTAGTGGAAAGCCTTCCCAGAAGAGTGGAGGCTGTTATAGCAGCAATGTTCCAACATCTAGTGGAAAGCCTTCCCAGAAGAGTGGAGGCTGTTATAGCAGCAATGTTCCAACATCTAGTGGAAAGCCTTCCCAGAAGAGTGGAGGCTGTTATAGCAGCAATGTTCCAACATCTAGTGGAAAGCCTTCCCAGAAGAGTGGAGGCTGTTATAGCAGCAATGTTCCAACATCTAGTGGAAAGCCTTCCCAGAAGAGTGGAGGCTGTTATAGCAGCAATGTTCCAACATCTAGTGGAAAGCCTTCCCAGAAGAGTGGAGGCTGTTATAGCAGCAATGTTCCAACATCTAGTGGAAAGCCTTCCCAGAAGAGTGGAGGCTGTTATAGCAGCAATGTTCCAACATCTAGTGGAAAGCCTTCCCAGAAGAGTGGAGACTGTTATAGCAGCAATGTTCCAACATCTAGTGGAAAGCCTTCCCAGAAGAGTGGAGAATGTTATAGCAGCAATGTTCCAACATCTAGTGGAAAGCCTTCCCAGAAAAGTGGAGGCTGTTATAGCAGCAATGTTCCAACATCTAGTGGAAAGCCTTCCCAGAAGAGTGGAGGCTGTTATAGCAGCAATGTTCCAACATCTAGTGGAAAGCCTTCCCAGAAAAGTGGAGGCTGTTATAGCAGCAATGTTCCAACATCTAGTGGAAAGCCTTCCCAGAAGAGTGGAGGCTGTTATAGCAGCAATGTTCCACCATCTAGTGGAAAGCCTTCCCAGAAGAGTAGAGGCTGTTATAGCAGCAATGTTCCAACATCTAGTGGAAAGCCTTCCCAGAAGAGTGGAGGCTGTTATAGCAGCAATGTTCCAACATCTAGTGGAAAGCCTTCCCAGGAGAGAGGAAGCTGTTATAGCAGCAATGTTCCAACATCTAGTGGAAAGCCTTCCCAGAAGAGTGGAGGCTGTTATAACAGCAATGTTCCAACATCTAGTGGAAAGCCTTCCCTAGAAGAGTGGAGGCTGTTATAGCAGCAATGTTCCAACATCTAGTGGAAAGCCTTCCCAGAAGAGTGGAGGCTGTTATAGCAGCAATGTTCCAACATCTAGTGGAAAGCCTTCTCAGAAGAGTGGAGACTGTTATAGCAGCAAAGGGAGTATCAACTCCATGTGTCCAATGATGGAATGAGATGGAAGCCTTCCCATGTTGTGTAAGATGTAGACTTGATGTATGTATGCTGTTATGGATGTTTTAGGAGCAATGTTCTACCTATTGGACATCTAGGATGTTTTAGGAGCCTTCCCTATAGGATGTTTTAGAGCTACCTATTGGATCTATAGGATGTTTTAGGAGCTACCTATCTATAGGATGTTTTAGGAGCTACCTTTGATCTAAGGATGTTTTAGGAGCTACCTATTGGATCTATAGCAGCAAAGGAGCTACCTATCTATAGGATGTTTTAGGAGCTACCTATTGGATCTAATGTTTTAGGAGCCCTATTATGATGGAATGAGATGTTTTAGGAGCTACCTATTGCTATAGGTGTTTTAGGCCATGTTATAGGATGTATTACCGGTATGTGTTTTAGACTTGATGTATGTATGTTTTAGGATCCTATTGGATCTATAGGATGTTTTACTACCTATTGGATCTATAGGATGTTTTAGGAGCTACCTATTGGATCTATAGGATGTTTTAGGAGCTACCTATTGGATCTATAGGATGTTTTAGGAGCTACCTATTGGATCTATAGGATGTTTTAGGAGCTACCTATTGGATCTATAGGATGTTTTAGGAGCTACCTATTGGATCTATAGGATGTTTTAGGAGCTACCTATTGGATCTATAGGATGTTTTAGGAGCTACCTATTGGATCTATAGGATGTTTTAGGAGCTACCTATTGGATCTATAGGATGTTTTAGGAGCTACCTATTGGATCTATAGGATGTTTTAGGAGCTACCTATTGGATCTATAGGATGTTTTAGGAGCTACCTATTGGATCTATAGGATGTTTTAGGAGCTACCTATTGGATCTATAGGATGTTTTAGGAGCTACCTATTGGATCTATAGGATTTTTCAGGAGCTACCTACTGACATGTCTCTCCCCTGTTTCATTCATTGAGTTCCACAGATAGCCCTCTACACTTCATGGACACACACACACACTCACACTCACACTCACACTCACACTCTCTCTCTCTCTCTCTCAGATATCCCTCCCCTCTATATAGTTACCTGGTAACAGGGTTTGGTTAAAGTTAACAAGTCCTTGTCTTGCTGTTCATGTTTAATTGGCCCTGTGACATCCCAGCAAACCAACATTGGTTCTGTCAAAGCTCCCAGAACATTTGTTAGGTTGCGGCAAATGTTCTCATAACACCAAAACTGTCCAGTTGTGGTTATGATTATAAAATGTTTGTCTAAAACTTGTGCCTGATGTTGCAAGAATGTTCCCAGAACACATTTTTTTTATGTTCTTTAAAGGTTCCCAGAATGGTGGGAACATTAGGTTTATGGAACAGTTTGGTGGGAACATTAGGTTTATGGAACAGTTTGGTGGGAACATTAGGTTTATGGAACAGTTTGGTGGGAACATTAGGTTTATGGAACAGTTTGGTGGGAACATTAGGTTTATGGAACAGTTTGGTGGGAACATTAGGTTTATGGAACAGTTTGGTGGGAACATTAGATTTATGGAACGGTTTGGTGGGAACATTATGTGTATGGAACAGTTTGGTGGGAACATTAGGTTTATGGAACAGTTTGGTGGGAACATTAGGTTTATGGAACAGTTTAGTGGGAACATTATGTGTATGGAACAGTTTGGTGGGAACATTAGGTTTATGGAACAGTTTGGTGGGAACATTAGGTTTATGGAACAGTTTAGTGGGAACATCGTAGGGACATCACAAAAGATATGTTCCCAAAACACAAAAAAACTGTCCAGTTGTGCAGATGATCATACTTTTAGGGTGCAAAAAACAACAACATTCACCTGATGTTACACTATTATTAAACACTATTATTAAACACTATTATTGAACACTATTATTGAACACTATTATTGAACACTATTATTGAACACTATTATTGAACACTATTATTAAACACTATTATTGAACACTATTATTGAACACTATTATTGAACACTATTATTGAACACTATTATTAAACACTATTATTGAACACTATTATTGAACACTATTATTAAACACTATTATTAAACACTATTATTGAGCACTATTATTGAACACTATTATTAAACACTATTATTAAACACTATTATTGAGCACTATTATTGAACACTATTATTGAACACTATTATTAAACACTATTATTAAACACTATTATTAAACACTGTTATTAAATACTATTATTAAACACTATTATTGAACACTATTATTGAACACTATTATTGAACACTATTATTGAACACTATTATTGAACACTAGTATTAAACACTATTATTAAACACTGTTATTAAATACTATTATTAAACACTATTATTGAACACTATTATTGAACACTATTATTGAACACTATTATTAAACACTATTATTAAACACTATTATTGAACACTATTATTGAACACTATTATTGAACACTATTATTAAACACTATTATTGAACACTATTATTGAGCACTATTGTTGAACTGTAACGGCGTTCGTCTGTTGCAAAAGGAGCAGACCAAAATGTGGCGTGGTGGTTACTCATGTTCTTTAATGAAAAATGAACGATACATGAAATAACTTAATATACAAAACAACAAACGAAACGTGAAAACCTATACAGCCTATCTTGTGAAAACAAACACAAAGACAGGAACAATCACCCACAAACACACAGTGAAACCCAGGCTACCTAAATATGGTTCCCGATCAGAGACAACGAGAATCACCTGACTCTGATTGAGAACCGCCTCAGGCAGCCATAGACTATGCTCGACCACCATACTCAACCACAATTCCAATACCTACTAAACCCCAATACAAAAACACTCCACAAACTAAACCCATGTCACACCCTGGCCTGACCAAATAAATTACGAAAACACAAAATACTAAGACCAAGGCGTGACAGAACCCCCCCCCCCCCAAGGTGCGGACTCCCGGCCGCACACCTAAACCCATAGGGGAGGGTCCGGGTGGGCGTCTGTCCACGGTGGCGGCTCCGGCTCGGGACGTGGACCCCACTCCAACCAAGTCTTAGTCCCCCTGTAACGCGTCCTTTGATTGGCTACCCTCGCCGCCAACCTTGGCCTAATAACCCTCACCAAGGACCCCACTGGACTGAGGGACAGCTCGGGACTGAGGTGGAGGCTAAACCCCAATACAAAAACACACCACAAACTAAACCCATGTCACACCCTGGCCTGACCAAATAAATAATGAAAACACAAAATACTAAGACCAAGGCGTGACATAAACACTATTATTGAACACTATTATTAAACACTATTATTAAACACTATTATTAAACACTATTATTGAGCACTATTATTAAACACTATTATTGAACACTATTATTAAACACTATTATTGAACACTATTATTAAACACTATTATTGAACACTATTATTGAGCACTATTATTGAACACTATTATTGAGCACTATTATTAAACACTATTATTGAACACTATTATTGAGCACTATTATTAAACACTATTATTGAACACTGTTATTAAACACTATTATTAAACACTATTATTAAACACTATTATTAAACACTATTATTGAACACTATTATTAAACACTATTATTGAACACTATTATTAAACACTATTATTGAACACTATTATTAAACACTATTATTGAACACTATTATTGAGCACTATTATTGAACACTATTATTGAGCACTATTATTAAACACTATTATTGAACACTATTATTGAGCACTATTATTAAACACTATTATTAAACACTATTATTGAACACTATTATTGAACACTATTATTGCACACAGAGTAAGTCCATGCAAATTATTGTGACTTGTTATGGACATTTAGACTTTCTATAACAAAAATATTGTTCAATAATAGTACTCAATACATTTCACCTTTTTCCTTTTTATTTAATTTGTAAAAAACTAATTTGTGAATAGTCTCTTAAGACACTGTTAAACGAATGAGAACCTTAACGGAATGTTCTGTGGTCTTTTTTTTTAAGATGTTGTGAACAATGTTTAGTGAATGTTAGCACAACATTTAAAGGATATTCATTTCAAACATTATCTTGGAAGAAACTATATTGTTGGAATGTTTGTAGGACGTTATCATCCTAATGTTAGCTAAAACCCTAACTAGGACTTCATGTGAATGTTCGCTAATGTTTTGAGAATGTTGCCGGGTTTGCTGGGATGTCTGTGACAGAATGATTGTGAGTCATCCTGTATGAATCCATTGGGGTGTGAGGGCAGTTGGGGTCCCCGCTCATAGCAGGTGCCCTGAACTATGCTTGTGTGGTGGGAGTGTCAGGTGTAATGGTCGTGAGGGTCCTCACTTATAGCAGGTGTCCTGGACTATGCCTGACTGGCTAGGTGATTGACTGGCTCGTTATTTATTGAGTGTACAGATGTAGGATCGTAACTTGATCACCCTGTTGAGAACATTTAAAAAGGCTTCTGAAGTTTGTCATTTACATTTTTAAATGTCAGACTTGATGTTCCCAAAAAAGGATCAACCCAACAAAAATGTCCATTAATTATAATTGACATAATAATTCACATTTCCTGTTGCTGCAGGATTATTTTTAGTAAACTGGCTCAAATAAAGAGCCTACATAGGTTCAAAGATTTAATGGCAAAAGTTAGGTGATGTCTAAAGCTGTTGCTTTGGTACAGAATGTTTTTTAGTGTCTTGGAGACAGAGTGTCTATACAATACATAATAAAAATACTCATCAATCTACACACAATAGCCCATAATGACCGATTTTTAGAAACACCTTATTTACATACAGTACCAGTCAAAGGTTTGGATACACCTGCTCATTCCAGGGTTTTTCTTTATTTTTACATTTGTGGAATAATAGTGAAGATATCAACGTGATAAAATAAAACATATGGAATCATGTAGTAACCAAAAAAGTGTTAAACAAATCAAAATATATTTCATTTTTTAGATTCTTCAAAGTAGCCACCCTTTGTCTTGATGACAGCTCTGCAAACTCTTGGCATTCTCTCAACCAGCTTCATGAGGTAGTCACCTGGAATGCTTTTCAATTAACAGCCGTGCCTTTGCTAAAAGTTAATTTGTGGAATTCCTTTCCTTCTTAATGCATTTCAGATAATCCGCTGTGTTGTGACAAGGTAGGGTTGGTATACAGAAGATAGTCCATAGGACTAGGAGTAGGAAATCAAGTACAGGGAGTGAATATCTAATGAAAAAAAAAAACACGGAACAATACAAGAAACACGAGAAGCGTACAGCCATGAAACACAGAGTCCACAACGCCTGGGGAAAGAACCAAAGGGAGTGACAGCTATAGGGAAGGTAATCAGGTAAGTGATGGAGTCCAGGTAAGTGATGGAGTCCAGGTAAGTGATGGAGTCCAGGTGAGTCTGATGAGGCGCTGATACGCGTAACGACGGTGACAGGTGTGCGTAATAATGAACAGCCCGACGACCTCGCGCGCTGGAGAGGGAGTATACAGTGACAGAGTTGCTCCGGTGGTTTGCTCCACTCAACACTGCTGGTATGTAAAAATGTGTTCTTTACCAGATAGACTCTTCCATTTAAAACAGGCTATATCAGAGTCTGGCTCTGGTGTCGTGTTGTTGGACATCTCTAATATAAGTTAAATAATTAGGTACCTGGGGGCTGAGTCAGTGATAATTCTATGAACCAGACCATGTTGAATTAATATATATTTATTTTGCTACAGATCAGCTGATTAAAATGCTCGACTTCCTGATGAGTACGAGCGGGGAGTTTAAATACAATTCTCACAAGTTTGTTTTCCAGCTCTAGGTTAGTTTTTTTTTTTTTTTTTTTTTTACCTTTGATTTAACCAGGTAGGCAATTTGAGAACAAGTTCTCGTTTGCAACTGAGACCTGGCCAAGATAAAGCAAAGCAGTGCGACACAAACAACAACAACACAGTTACACATGGAATAAACAAACGTACAGTCAATAACACAATTGAATAGTATATGTACAGTGTGTGCAAATGAGGTGAGATAAGAGGTAAGGCAATAAATAGGCCATAGTGGCAAAGTAATTACAATATAGCAATTAAACACTGGAATGGTAGGATGTGCAGAAGATGAATGTGCAAGTAGAGCTACTGGGGTGCAAAGGAGATTGCAGGTGGTTGCAAATCTATGTTGCAGCTCTATGTTGCAGCTCTATGCTGCAGCTCTATGTTACAGCTCTATGTTGCAGCTCTATGTTACAGCTCTATGTTGCAGCTCTATGTTGCAGCTCTATGTTGCAGCTCTATGTTACAGCTTTATGTTGCAGCTCTATGTTGCAGCTCTATGTTGCAAGCTCTATGTTGCAGCTCTATGTTGCAGCTCTATGTTGCAACTCTATCTTGCAGCTCTATGTTGCAACTCTGTTACAGCTCTATGTTGCAACTCTATCTTGCAGCTCTATGTTGCAACTCTGTTACAGCTCTATGTTGCAGCTCTATGTTACAGCTCTATGTTACAGCTCTATGTTGCAGCTCTATGTTGCAGCTCCGTGTTACTGAGGTCAAAGTAGAGCACTGTATGAGAAACTGGGTTGTCATTTAAGATGCAGACAGTCAGAGGAGTGGACAAGGTAACATTCTGTCACTCTACCCCTGAACAAGGCAGTTAACCCACTGTTCCCCTGAACAAGGCAGTTAACCCACTGTTCCCCTGAACAAGGCAGTTAACCCACTGTTCCCCTGAACAAGGCAGTTAACCCACTGTTCCCCTGAACAAGGCAGTTAACCCACTGTTCCCTGAACAAGGCAGTTAACCCACTGTTCCCCTGAACAAGGCAGTTAACCCACTGTTCCCCTGAACAAGGCAGTTAACCCAATGTTCCCCTGAACAAGGCAGTTAACCCAATGTTCCCTGAACAAGGCAGTTAACCCACTGTTCCCCTGAACAAGGCAGTTAACCCACTCTACCCCTGAACAAGGCAGTTAACCCACTGTTCCCCTGAACAAGGCAGTTAACCCACTGTTCCCCTGAACAAGGCAGTTGACCCACTGTTCCCCTGAACAAGGCAGTTAACCCACTGTTCCCCTGAACAAGGCAGTTGACCCACTGTTCCCTGAACAAGGCAGTTAACCCACTGTTCCCCTGAACAAGGCAGTTGACCCACTGTTCCCCTGAACAAGGCAGTTGACCCACTGTTCCCCTGAACAAGGCAGTTGACCCACTGTTCCCCTGAACAAGGCAGTTGACCCACTGTTCCCCTGAACAAGGCAGTTGACCCACTGTTCCCCTGAACAAGGCAGTTGACCCACTGTTCCCCTGAACAAGGCAGTTGACCCACTGTTCCCCTGAACAAGGCAGTTGACCCACTGTTCCCCTGAACAAGGCAGTTGACCCACTGTTCCCCTGAACAAGGCAGTTGACCCACTGTTCCCCTGAACAAGGCAGTTAACCCACTGTTCCCTGAACAAGGCAGTTAACCCACTGTTCCCCTGAACAAGGCAGTTAACCCACTGTTCCCCTGAACAAGGAAGTTGACCCACTGTTTCCCTGAACAAGGCAGTTAACCCACTGTTCCCCTGAACAAGGCAGTTAACCCACTGTTCCCCTGAACAAGGCAGTTGACCCACTGTTCCCCTGAACAAGGCAGTTAACCCACTGTTCCCTGAACAAGGCAGTTAACCCACTGTTCCCCTGAACAAGGCAGTTAACCCACTGTTCCCCTGAACAAGGCAGTTAACCCACTGTTCCCCTGAACAAGGCAGTTAACCCACTGTTCCCCGGGCGCCGTAGACGTGGATGTCTATTAAGGACAGATAGACGGATAGCATACCATTCTACGCAGGGCTGAGGAGTGTCTTATTATTGGTTGTTGGACGCAAGGTAGAAGTAGGTCTACACACCATGACTGTACTCTACAGATGGTTGTCCCACTCTGACCTCTGACCTGGGAGACTAGGCCTGTACAACCATGTAATCCCCAGCGTCCACCCTGCGAGTCAAACATCACCTATAACGAAACAGCTAATCCACACACTTCTCCTCTCCAGTCTATACTGGAGGTTAAAACCCAGTCTGTCAGACACTGAACCAGTCTATACTGGAGGTTAAAACCCAGTCTCTCAGACACTGAACCAGTATATACTGGAGGTTAAAACCCAGTCTCTCAGACACTGAACCAGTATATACTGGAGGTTAAAACCCAGTCTCTCAGACACTGAACCAGTCTATACTGGAGGTTAAAACCCAGTCTCTCAGACACTGAACCAGTCTATGCTGGAGGTTAAAACCCAGTCTGTCAGACACTGAACCAGTCTATACTGGAGGTTAAAACCCAGTCTCTCAGACACTGAACCAGTCTATACTGGAGGTTAAAACCCAGTCTGTCAGACACTGAACCAGTCTATACTGGAGGTTAAAACCCAGTCTGTCAGACACTGAACCAGTCTATACTGGAGGTTAAAACCCAGTCTCTCAGACACTGAACCAGTCTATACTGGAGGTTAAAACCCAGTCTGTCAGACACTGAACCAGTCTATACTGGAGGTTAAAACCCAGTCTCTCAGACACTGAACCAGTCTATACTGGAGGTTAAAACCCAGTCTCTCAGACACTGATCCAGTCTTTACTGGAGGTTAAAACCCAGGAGGAAAACAGGGTACTTGGAATAGTGTATGAGTGTGTACCAAAAGGCACCCTATTCTCTATATAGTGCACGACCTTTGACCAGAGGCCCTATTAGATCCCTATAGGCCATGGTCAAAAGTTGGGCACTACATAGGGATTAGGGTGCCAGACTGGAGCACTGGGAGTATGTTGTGTGTGTCAGATGAGTTAAATAAAATGTTATTGGTCGCCTACACATTTTGTTATCGCGGGTTTAGTGAAATGCTTATGTTCCTATCTCCTAGCAGTACAGTAGTATATATATATATATATATATATATATATATATATATATTTCTCTGACTGTGTTTGTTTAATTGGAAAAATTGAATTGAAATAGCCCTCTGAGATAAAAATACTAGCAGTAAATATATCTGAGGGATAATGGGGTGTTTTGTGGATTAAGTTGATGATGTGTTTATTAGGTCATGAGTGTTGTGGGGTAATTTCCAGTATTGATTTTGTGTTGAAGTCTGGGAAGGTGTAATGGTTTTCTTCATCTGAACGAGAGGCGGACCAAAGCGCAGCGTGGTTGTTTTGATTCATGCTTTAATAAATCACTACACATGAACAAACTAACAAAAACAAGAAATGTGAAAACTCAAAACAGTCCTATCTGTAAAGACAGGAACAATCACCCACAAACACACAGTGAAACCCAGGCTACCTAAGTATGATTCTCAATCAGAGACAACTAATGACACCTGCCTCTGATTGAGAACCATACTTGGCCGAAACATAGAAATACCCAAATCATAGAAAAACAAACATAGACTGCCCACCCAACTCACGCCCTGACCATACTAACTAAATACAAAACACAGGAAAATAAAGGTCAGAACGTGACAGAAGGTAAAATTTGAACATGAAACAACTGAAACCCCCCATTGAATAAGTTGTGTATGTTCCTTGGTAATGACTACAGACAGGCTTGTTCTATTAGAAATATATATTTTTTTGGGGGGGGGCGGGGGGGGGGCAACTGTGACTTGAGTACAATTTCCATTATTTATGTTTGTTGTGTCTGTCTCAACTTGAGAGCCTTAAAAGTTTAGCATCCATTGTCTACGATGTTTCTGCACTTATTATCGTATATTGTCACTCAGATCTGTCTCCTCTTCTTCTATCCGCCCCAGAGCCTCCGGTGCCCATCGCTCCCCCCCAGCTCACAGCGGTCGGCGCCACCTACCTTTGGATCCAGCTTAACGCTAACTCCATCAACGGAGACGGTCCAATCATCGACCGAGAGGTATTTATATTTATTAATGGTTTGGTTTAATAGGGACAGTTTGGGCGCGTCCCAGAATGCACCTCCATTCCCTACATAGTGCACTACTTCAATGTGCCTACGGCCAAAAGAAGTACACTTTATACGGGATAGGTGACATTTGGAACGGAACCATACATAATGAGTAAACAATAATCTGATGCATTGCACCATAGTGTCTATAGCAGTATGCACCATAGTGTCTATAGCAGTATTCACCATAGTGTCTATAGCAGTATTCACCATAGTGTCTATAGCAGTATTCACCATAGTGTCTATAGCAGTATTCACCATAGTGTCTATAGCAGTATTCACCATAGTGTCTATAGCAGTATGCACCATAGTGTCTATAGCAGTATTCACCATAGTGTCTATAGCAGTATTCACCATAGTGTCTATAGCAGTATTCACCATAGTGTCTATAGCAGTATTCACCATAGTGTCTATAGCAGTATTCACCATAGTGTCTATAGCAGTATTCACCATAGTGTCTATAGCAGTATTCACCATAGTGTCTATAGCAGTATTCACCATAGTGTCTATAGCAGTATTCACCATAGTGTCTATAGCAGTATTCACCATAGTGTCTATAGCAGTATTCACCATAGTGTCTATAGCAGTATTCACCATAGTGTCTATAGCAGTATTCACCATAGTGTCTATAGCAGTATTCACCATAGTGTCTATAGCAGTATTCACCATAGTGTCTATAGCAGTATTCACCATAGTGTCTATAGCAGTATTCACCATAGTGTCTATAGCAGTATTCACCATAGTGTCTATAGCAGTATTCACCATAGTGTCTATAGCAGTATTCACCATAGTGTCTATAGCAGTATTCACCATAGTGTCTATAGCAGTATTCACCATAGTGTCTATAGCAGTATTCACCATAGTGTCTATAGCAGTATTCACCATAGTGTCTATAGCAGTATTCACCATAGTGTCTATAGCAGTATTCACCATAGTGTCTATAGCAGTATTCACCATAGTGTCTATAGCAGTATTCACCATAGTGTCTATAGCAGTATTCACCATAGTGTCTATAGCAGTATTCACCATAGTGTCTATAGCAGTATTCACCATAGTGTCTATAGCAGTATTCACCATAGTGTCTATAGCAGTATTCACCATAGTGTCTATAGCAGTATTCACCATAGTGTCTACAGCAGTATTCACCATAGTGTCTATAGCAGTATTCACCATAGTGTCTATAGAAGTATTCACAATAGTGTCTATAGCAGTATTCACCATAGTGTCTATAGCAGTATTCACCATAGTGTCTATAGCGGTATTCACCATAGTGTCTATAGCAGTATGCACCATAGTGTCTATAGCAGTATTCACCATAGTGTCTATAGCAGTATTCACCATAGTGTATATAGCAGTATTCACCATAGTGTCTATAGCAGTATTCACCATAGTGTCTATAGCAGTATTCACCATAGTGTCTATAGAAGTATTCACCATAGTGTTTATACAGGTATTCACCATAGTGTTTATACAGGTATTCACCATAGTGTTTATACAGGTATTCACCATAGTGTCTATAGCAGTATTCACCATAGTGTCTATAGCAGTATTCACCATAGTGTCTATAGCAGTATTCACCATAGTGTTTATACAGGTATTCACCATAGTGTTTATACAGGTATTCACCATAGTGTTTATACAGGTATTCACCATAGTGTTTATACAGGTATTCACCATAGTGTCTATAGCAGTATTCACCATAGTGTCTATAGCAGTATTCACCATAGTGTCTATAGCAGTATTCACCATAGTGTTTATACAGGTATTCACCATAGTGTTTATACAGGTATTCACCATAGTGTTTATACAGGTATGCACCATAGTGTCTATAGATGATGAGTGGCTTAGTTAAATCAAGTGTGTTGGGCCTGTATTGGACATCCCTGGGACATATCTTCCAACCCTTTTCCCAGGTGGAGTACCGTACGGTGTCAGGGACCATGTACGACCTGCAGCCTGTGGACAAGACCACCCATAAGATAGGTCACCTGACACCAGACACAGACTATGAGATCAGTGTGCTGTTGACCAGGCCCCTGGATGGAGGGACTGGGGCCCCCGGGCCTCCTCTGAGGGCCAGGACCAAGTGTGCCGGTGAGTCCTGAACAAAGTTATATACTAAACACACACACACGCACACACACACACTCACACACACACACACACACACACACACACACACACACACACACTCACACTCACACTCACACTCACACTCACACTCACACACGCGCACACACACACACGCACATGCTCGAACCTTCACTCCGAGCCGGTGGACCAAGTGTACTGATTTGTCTGAACCTTAGAGATCCTATTAAATTACTAGAGGGGCATTTTTCATAAACCTTCAGTTCCAGAATGGGGTGAAGAATGGCAGCCATGTTAGTCAGGGAGAATTTCAAACCAGTCTAATTGGAATGATTGGCAGTAGAAGTATAATAACCGTGATTTGACTTATGCAGGAAAATAAAAGTAAGGTATGTGATATATCAGAAGTTGTGTAATATAATTATTGTCAAACTGAAATATTGTCACATGATTATGAATGCAGTTTATACGGCTTGTATACCAATTTCTGGTATAAATAGTCTCTAAAATATGTATAAACAGACCATAAATGTCAACATTTTTTGTTGTTTTCTTGGACGGCTGTGAGTGCTATGATACAATATCAGTCCTTGTTGCATTTACGACTTGTCTAAGTCCAACTTTAGACCAAAGCCCTATGGAACCCTATTCCCTGTATAGTGCACTACTTTTAACTAGAGCCCTATGGAACCCTATTCCCTATATAGTGCACTACTTTAGACCAGAGCCCTATGGAACCCTATTCCCTATATAGTGCACTACTTTAGACCAGAGCCCTATGGAACCCTATTCCCTATATAGTGCACTACTTTAGACCAGAGCCCTTGGAACCTTATTCCCTATATAGTGACTACTTTAGACCAGAGCCCTATGGAACCCTATTCCCTCCCTCCACCCTTCCTATTCCCTGTATAGTGCACCTTCCCAGAGCCCTATGGAACCCTCCCTCCCTCCACTCCTTTAGACCAGAGCCCTCCCTCCCCTATATCCCTCCCTCCCTCCCTCCCTCCTCCCTCCCTCCCTCCCTCCCTCCCTCCCCTCCCTCCCTCTTTAGACCTCCCTCCCTCCCTCCCTAACCTTCACATCCCTCTTATCTCCCTCCCATTCCTCCTCCCAGAGCCCTCCACCCTCCCCTCCCTCCACCCTTCCCTCCCTCCCTCCCTCCCTCCCTCCCTCCCTCCCTCCCTCCCTCCCCTCCCTCCCTCCCTCCCTCCACCCTTCCCTCCGCCCCTCCCTCCCTCCACCCTTCCCTCCGCCCCTCCCTCCACCCTTCCCTCCTCCCCTCCCTCCCTCCCTCCCTCCACCCTTCCTCCCTCCACCCTCCCTCGCCCCTCCCTCCGCCCCCTCTCTCCCTCCGCCCCTCTCCCCTCCCCCCTCTCTCCCTCCGCCCCTCCCTCCCTCCCTCCCCTCCCTCTCCCCGCCTCCCTCCCTCCCTCCTCCCCTCCCTCTCTCCCTCCAACCTCCCTCTGCCCCCTCCCTCCTCCGCCCCTTCCCTCCCTCTGCCCCACCCTCCCTCCACCCTTCCCTCTCTCCACCATTCCTCCCTTCACCCTCCCTCCGCCCCTCCCTCCCTCTCTCCCTCCACCCTCCCTCCGCCCCTTCCCTCCGCCCCTCCCTCCCTCCCTCCCTCCCTCCCTCCCCCTCCCTCCCTCCCTCCCTCCCTCCCTCCACCCTTCCTTCCTCCCCTCCCTCCCTCCCTCCCTCCACCCTTCCTTCCTCCCTCCACCCTCCCCCCTCCCTCCCTCCACCCTTCCTTCCTCCCTCCACCCTCCCCTCCACCCCTCCCTCCCCCTTCCCTCCACCCTCCCTCCCCCCTCCCTCCACCCCTCCCTCCCCCTCCTCCCCTCCTCCCTCCCTCCCTCCCTCCCTCCCTCCCTCCCTCCCTCCCTCCCTCCCTCCCTCCCTCCCTCCCTCCCTCCCTCCACCCTCCCTCCCCCTCCCCCCTCCCCTCCCTCCCTCCCCCTCCCTCCCCCTCCACCCCTCCCTCCCCTCCACCCTTCCTCCCTCCACCCTCCCCCTCCCTCCCTCCCTCCCTCCGCCCCCCCTCCCTCCACCCCTCCCTCTCTCCCTCCACCCTCCCTCCCCCCTCCCTCTCCACCCCCCTCCACCCTCCCTCCGCCCCTCCCCCTCCCCTTCCCTCCACCCTTCCCTCCGCCCCTCCCTCTTTCCACCCTCCCTCCGCCCTTCCCTCCGCCCTTCCCTCCGCACCTCCCTCCCTCCCTCAACCATCCCTGTCTACACTTTATGTCACTGCGTCTGTTCGTCCTTTGTTATTATTCATAATCATTGCTACTTGGACACTTCATTATACATTGAGTAATGTTTCTAGTGACAAAAAGACATGTTATTTCAATCTTTTGAGAAATAGGGAATGAATAATACAAGGATGAAACCAATTTGAATGAAACTGAAGGGACTGTTCTTCCTCCCCGGAATCCATGTTTTTAATATATTTTCTTTCTTTCCAAAAGATATTCCCAAGGATTTTCTGATTGCTTTTTTTTTTTTTCACCTCTAGTGGATGTACAATCGTGTTGAAACTGGAAGACATTGTGCGTAGATCTCTTTTGTCCTTGGTCTCTCTGTATAGGGCCATTCATGAAATCACCACCGTCTTACTGTATGTCCCCTTACCGGTCTTTACAACCAACATGCTGCTCATTTTACTGTTGACCTGAGTTCAATTCAACTATATGTAGCTCACTGCTGTTACATCTGAACCTGTGAATGTGTGAATACACTGATTTAGTTTAGTCCCCCGTACAGTAGAACCCAATGGGCCCAGGTAAGTCGCTACATTGTTAACCAGATCCATCTATCAAATGTATTTTATACAGCCCTTTTTTTTTTGTTGCATCACTAGTAGTCTCTGAAAAGGGTATTTAGTAATTTACTGACCAGAGTTAGTTGGAAAACACGAAAAGGAACCCAACTCAGATCCACTGCTGTCACATCTGTGCCTGTCATGTGTGAATACACTGATTTAGTCTAGTCCTGTATAATAGAACCAACGGGCCCAGGTCTAGCTGTCACATGTACCTGTCATGTAAACATTCTGTATCATTCTAGTCCTTCTTGGGACACTGTGTTAACTAGCCTCCAGACGAGCTTCAATGCCATACAACTCTCCTTCCGTGGCCTCCAACTGCTCTCAAATACAAGTAAAACTAAGTGCATGCTCTTTAACCGATCGCTGCCTGCAACTGCCCGCCCGTCCAGCATCACCACTCTGGCGGTTCTGCCTTAGAATATGTGGACAACTACAAATACCTGGGTGTCTGGCTAGACTTTAAACTCTCCTTCCAGACTCACATTAAGCATCTCCAATCCAAAATTAAATCTGGAATCGGCTTCCTATTTCGCAACAAATCATCCTTCACTCATGCTGCCAAACATACCCTTGTAAAATTGGCCATCCTACCGATCCTCGACTTCGGCGATGTCATCTACAAAATAGCCTCCAACACTCTAGTCAACAAATTGGATGCAGTCTATCACCAAAGCCCCAAATACTACCCACCACTGCGACCTGTATTCTCTCGTTGGCTGGCCAGCTTCATACTCGTTGCCAAACCCACTGGCTCCAGGTCATCTATAAGTCTTTGCTATGTAAAGCCCCGCCTTTTCTCAGCTCACTGGTCACCATAGCCTCACCCACTCGTAGCACGCGCTCCAGCAGGTATATCTCACTGGTCACCCCCAAAGACAATTCCTCCTTTGGTTGTCTTTCCTTCCAGTTCTCTGCTGCCCATGACTGGAACGAACTGCAAAAATCTCTGAAACTGGAAACACTTATCTCCCTCACTAGCTTTAAGCACCAGCTGTCAGAGCAGCTCACAGATCATTGCACCTGTACATAGCCCATCTATAATTTAGCCCAAACAACTACCTCTTCCCCTACTGTATTTATTTATTTATCTTGTTCCTTTGCACCCCAGTATCTCTACTTGCACATTCATCTTCTGCACATCTATTCACTCCAGTGTTTAATTGGTATGCTGCAATTAATTCGCCACCATGGCCTATTTATTGCCTTACCTCCCTTATCTTACCTCATTTGCTCACACTGTATATAGACTTATTATATTGTATTATTGACTGTACGTTTGTTCATGTGTAACTCTGTGTTGTTGTATGTGTCGAACTGCTTTGCTTTATCTTGGCCAGGTCGCAGTTGTAAATGAGAACTTATTCTACCTGCATAAATAAATGTGTGAATACACTGATTTATCTTAGTCCTGTACAATATAACCAACGGGCCCCAGGTCTAGCTGTTACATCTGAACCAGTGTGAAGTTGTTTACCACATCAAATCCATCCATGCAGGATAAGTGTACCTTCTGACTAGCCCTACCATCAGGTGGCTTTCCGCTCATAGCAGGGGGTAGTGCATTACAGCAACAGGACTGAAATACTGCCCGCCGCTTCAGCCATCATGGAACATTGACTTGAATGTGAAACTCTGTTGTATTAATGCTGTTTCTGTGGTCCCATCCTGGCAGGGGGGTAGTGCATTACAGCAACAGGATATCACAGTGTTTCGCAGCATAAAGTTATTTTCAACCACTCGAGGCTGAGAAGCAGTTAAACATTACCCCCGGAAGTTATCCCTGTACCAGCTAAACATTCCCCTCAGAAGTTATCCCAATACCAGCTAAACATTCCCCTCAGAAGTTATCCCAATACCAGCTAAACATTCCCCTCAGAAGTTATCCCAATACCAGCTAAACATTCCCCTCAGAAGTTATCCCAATACCAGCTAAACATTCCCCTCAGAAGTTATCCCTGTACCAGCTAAACATTCCCCTCAGAAGTTATCCCAATACCAGCTAAACATTCCCCTCAGAAGTTATCCCTGTACCAGCTAAACATTCCCCTCAGAAGTTATCCCAATACCAGCTAAACATTCCTCTCAGAAGTTATCCCAATACCAGCTAAACATTCCCCTCAGAAGTTATCCCTGTACCAGCTAAACATTCCCCTCAGAAGTTATCCCTGTACCATCTAAACATTCCCCTCAGAAGTTATCCCAATACCAGCTAAACATTCCCCTCAGAAGTTATCCCAATACCAGCTAAACATTCCCCTCAGAAGTTATCCCTGTACCAGCTAAACATTCCCCTCAGAAGTTATCCCTGTACCAGCTAAACATTCACCTCAGAGTATGTTGGTGTTAGCACATTCCAGTTTATAGAATCTACGCTCTAGATTCAATCCATTTCAGGTAGCATTCTGGATAACGCAGTGGCATGTTTTTCAGAAGTGCATTTATTTGTACAGCAGAAACATGTTCTCTGTGGAGGACGACCTACAGTGAGAAACTCTGAAGTTGTAACGGTTTTCGTTGGTGGAAGAAGGTGAGGACCAAAGCGCAGCGTCCTCCGTGGAGGACGACCTACAGTGAGAAACTCTGAAGTTGTAACGGTTTTCATTGGTGGAAGAAGGTGAGGACCAAAGCGCAGCGTCCTCCGTGGAGGACGACCTACAGTGAGAAACTCTGAAGTTGTAACGGTTTTCATTGGTGGAAGAAGGTGAGGACCAAAGCGCAGCGTGATAAGGTGTCCGTGTTAAATTTATTCAATAACTGAACGCTGAAACACAAAGTAAACACAACGCACAACCGAAACAGTCATGTCTGGTAGAGACACCGAGACAGAAAACAACTACCCACAACTCAAGTGGGAAAAACAGGCTGCCTAAGTATGGTTCTCAATCAGAGACAACGTTTGCCAGCTGCCGCTGATTGGGAACCATACCAGGCTAAACACATAGAAATAGAAAACATAGAACACAAAACGCAGAATGCCCACCCCAACTCACGCCCTGACCAAACTAAAATAGAGACATAAAAAAGGAACTAAGGTCAGGACGTGACAGAGGTTTTGTCGTTGACCACTGAGGACCACTGTTGTTTGTCAGTTTATCTTGTCCCCCTGAGTCAGAGGTTCCAGAAGGAACTAAAATTGTAGTAGAGGGATGGACTCAGTGTTACACATAAACACTATACGAGTGTTTACCATGAGGGACCACACCATGTTTACCATGAGGGACCACACCATGTTTACCATGAGGGACCACACCAAGTTTACCATGAGGGACCACGGCATGTTTAGCATGAGGGACCACACCATGTTTACCATGAGGGACCACGGCATGTTTAGCATGAGGGACCACACCATGTTTACCATGAGGGACCACACCATGTTTACCATGAGGGACCACACCATGTTTACCATGAGGGACCACACCATGTTTACCATGAGGGACCACGGCATGTTTACCATGAGGGACCACACCATGTTTACCATGAGGGACCACGGCATGTTTACCATGAGGGACCACACCATGTTTACCATGAGGGACCACACCATGTTTACCATGAGGGACCACGGCATGTTTACCATGAGGGACCACGGCATGTTTACCATGAGGGACCACGGCATGTTTACCATGAGGGACCACGGCATGTTTACCATGAGGGACCACACCATGTTTACCATGAGGGACCACGGCATGTTTACAATGAGGGACCACGGCAAGTTTACCATGAGGGACCACACCATGTTTACCATGAGGGACCACGGCATGTTTACAATGAGGGACCACACCAAGTTTACCATGATGGACCACGGCATGTTTACCATGAGGGACCACACCAAGTTTACCATGATGGACCACGGCATGTTTACCATGAGGGACCACGGCATGTTTACCATGAGGGACCACACCATGTTTACCATGATGGACCACGGCATGTTTACCATGAGGGACCACACCATGTTTACCATGATGGACCACGGCATGTTTACCATGATGGACCACGGCATGTTTACCATGAGGGACCACACCAAGTTTACCATGAGGGACCACGGCATGTTTACCATGAGGGACCACACCATGTTTACCATGATGGACCACACCATGTTTACCATGAGGGACCACGGCATGTTTACCATGAGGGACCACACCATGTTTACCATGATGGACCACGGCATGTTTACCATGAGGGACCACACCAAGTTTACCATGAGGGACCACACCATGTTTACCATGAGGGACCACGGCATGTTTACCATAAGGGACCACGGCATGTTTACCATGAGGGACCACACCAAGTTTACCATGAGGGACCACGGCAAGTTTACCATGAGGGACCACGGAATGTTTACCATGAGGGACCACACCATGTTTACCATGAGGGACCACACCAAGTTTACCATGAGGGACCACACCATGTTTACCATGAGGGACCACACCATGTTTACCATGAGGGACCACGGCATGTTTACCATGAGGGACCACACCATGTTTACCATGAGGGACCACAGCATGTTTACCATGAGGGACCACAGCATGTTTACCATGAGGGACCACACCATGTTTACCATGAGGGACCACACCATGTTTACCATGAGGGACCACACCAAGTTTACCATGAGGGACCACGGCATGTTTACCATGAGGGACCACACCAAGTTTACCATGTCCCAAGATCCCATGGAGCTAGTAGCAAACACAGAGCAACAGAATGTTAAATATAAAGCCAACCAGATGAGTCTATATTCCAATGTGGCGTAGTGGGCTAGCAGAACCAGGGCTATTGGGCCTCCCAGGGACTCCCGGGTGGCGTAGTGGGCTAGAGATCCAGACTTGAAGCTGGCAGAACCAGGGCTATTGGGCCTCCCAGGGCCTCCCGGGTGGCGCAGTGGGCTAGAGATCCATACATGAAGCTGGCAGAACCAGGGCTATGGAGAAGGTTCAGAGATCGAGTCTTGAGGATGGCAGAACCAGGGCTATGGAGAAGGTTCAGAGATTGAGTCTTGAGGATGGCAGAACCAGGGCTATGGAGAAGGTTCAGAGATCGAGCCTTGAGGATGGCAGAACCAGGGCTATGGAGAAGGTTCAGAGATCGAGTCTTGAGGCTAGCAGAACCAGGGCTACAGAACAGGGCCAGAGATGGAGTCTTGAGGCTTGCAGAACCAGGGCTATGGAGAAGGTTCAGAGATCAAGTCTTGAGGCTAGCAGAACCAGGGCTATGGAGAAGGTTCAGAGATCGAGTCTTGAGGCTAGCAGAACCAGGGCTATGGAGAAGGTTCAGAGATCGAGTCTTGAGGCTAGCAGAACCAGGGCTATGGAGAAGGTTCAGAGATCGAGTCTTGAGGCTAGCAGAACCAGGGCTATGGAGAAGGTTCAGAGATCGAGTCTTGAGGCTAGCAGAACCAGGGCTATGGAGAAGGTTCAGAGATCGAGTCTTGAGGCTAGCAGAACCAGGGCTATGGAGACAGTGTCTGGACCAAGGTAGGGACGCCACGTCGGTCCGTTTAGAGAGCAGTCGACACAAAGTAGAGAGAGCCATTTGTTTCATAATATATACATCCTCAGCAGGATGGGAACAAGAACATTGCCAACCATTATTTATTTCCAATGTAAAAGGATAAGGGCTTTCTGCATACAATTTCAAGCGTAGAAAAATGGTTAAGAAAATAGATAGTGTTAGAGCAGAGGACAAACAAAGGTCCTCCTCTCCTGTCGTCAATGGCCTTCTACCTACTAATCCAGGTATATAGGCTGCATCCCAAATGCCTCCCTATTACCTATGTAGATCACTACTCCAGGGCCCTCTGGTTAAAACTAGTGCACTAAACAGGAAACAGGGTACCATTTGGGACTCGTAGCCTTGTCTACTCACCAGATCCATCTGTTCCGACGAGAATAGACGAGGGAATAGTTTGGTGAGCTTGACAGTTTTTTTCTTCTTCTAATTAATCCCATTGTTGCCTTGAGGTCTGAATAGAGAGTCACTCCTACCTCTGGGCTCCAGATAACGTTGACTTCCTATTATTGTTTGAGGTAAAGGTTGAATGAAGGCGCTTATTTGTTTTTTCAGGCAGAGAAAAGCAGAATAGATTGAGTTTGGTGTTGTGGATTGGGGAGGAGAAGGAGAAGAGGGAGGAGATGATGAAGGTTATCTGAGTAATAGAACAACAATCAATTAATGTCTGTACCCACCAGGCCCTGGTCAAATGTAGTATATAGGACAGGGATGCCACAAAAAAACATCTGAACTTCATTTGAATTGTTAATTATCTGCAAAACTACACATTTTTCTAGGGTGGACAGAACTATTTCTAAAATTATATCCGTGGGGGGCGTCCCGGTCGCTAATAAAATCCAAATCAAATGGTATTGGTCAGATGTTATTGGTCCATATTTATCAGATGTTATTGGTCAGATACACATATTTAGCAAATGTTATTGCGGGTTGTAGTGAAATGCTTGTGTTCCTAGCTCCAACAGTGCAGTAATATCTAACTAAATGCTTGTATTCGTAGCTCCAACAGTGCAGTAATATCTAACAATTCACAACAATACACACACATCTAAAAGTAAAAGAATGGAATTAAGAAATATATAAATATTAGGATGAGCAATGATGGAGTAGCATTGACTAGAATACAGTAGAATAGAGTATATACTGTACATATGAGATGAGTAAATCAGTATGTAAACATTATGTCTATGTATATAGGGCAGCAGCCTCCAAGGTGCAGGGTTGAATAACCGGGTGGTAGCCGGATAGTGATGGCTATTTTAACAGTTTAATGGCCTTGAGATGAAAACTGTTTTTCAGGCTCTCAGTCCCAGCTTTGATGCACCTGTACGGACCTCGCCTTCTGGATGATAACGGGGTGAACAGGCAGTGGCTCAGGTGGTTGATATCCTTTATGATATCTTTGGCCTTCCTGTGACATCGGGTGGTGTGGGTGTCCTGGAGGGCAGGCAGTGTGCCCCCGGTGATGCGTTGGGCAGATCGCACCACCCTCTGGAGAGCCCTGCAGTTGTGGGCGGTGCAGTTGCCTGGCAGTGATACAGCCAGACAAGATACTCTCTTGTATATCTGTAAAAGTTTCTATCAAGATCATCATCCCCAAAACATCCCTACAAACATACCCAAAACATCCCTCCAACACATACCCACAACATCCCTACAACATATACCCAAAACATCCCTACAACACATACCCACAACATCCCTACAAC
Source organism: Oncorhynchus keta (assembly GCF_023373465.1). NCBI lineage: Eukaryota > Metazoa > Chordata > Actinopteri > Salmoniformes > Salmonidae > Oncorhynchus > Oncorhynchus keta. The sequence continues at coordinate 5,878,420 of NC_068435.1, read as the reverse complement.
ATATACCCAAAACATCCCTCCAACACATACCCAAAACATCCCTACAACACATACCCACAACATCCCTACAACATATACCCAAAACATCCCTCCAACACATACCCAAAACATCCCTCCAACACATACCCAAAACATCCCTCCAACACATACCCAAAACATCCCTCATACAAACATCCCCAAAACATCCCTACAACAGATACCCAAAACATCCCTCCAACACATACCCAAAACATCCCTCATACAAACATCCCCAAAACATCCCTACAACATATACCCAAAACATCCCTCCAACACATACCCAAAACATCCCTCATACAAACATCCCCAAAACATCCCTACAACTAGATACCCAAAACATCCCTACAACACATACCCAAAACAACCCTACAACAAGATACCCAAAACATCCCTACAACAGATACCCAAAACATCCCTACAACAAGATACCCAAAACATCCCTACAACAGATACCCAAAACATCCCTACAACACATACCCAAAACATCCTTACAACAGATACCCAAAACATCCCTACAACACATACCCAAAACATCCCTACAACAGATACCCAAAACATCCCTACAACACATACCCAAAACATCCCTACAACATAAACACGCATACCCAAAACATCCCTACACACACACACACACACACACACACACACACAATGGTCACTCTGACAGAGCTCCAGAGTTCCTCTGCGGAGATGGGAGAACCTTCCAGAAGGACAACCACCTCTGAAGCACTCCAACAATCAGGCCTTTATGATAGAGTGGCCAAACGGAAGCCACTCCTCAGTAAAAGGCACATGACAGCCCACTTGGAGTTTGCCAAGAGGCACCTAAAGAACTCTGACCATGAGAAAGATGAAACCAAGATTGAACTTTTTAGCATGAATGACAAGCTTCACATCCATTGGAAACTTGGCACCATCCCTACGGTGAAGCATGGTGGTGGTGACAGCTTTATGCTGTGGGTATGTTTTTCAGAGGCAGGAACTGAGAGACGAGTCAGGATCGAGGGAAAGATTAACGGAGCAAATTACAGAGAGATCCTTGATGAAAACCTGCTCCAGAGAGCTACGGACCTAAGACTGGGGGTGAAGGTTCATCTTCCAACTGGACAACGAACCTAAGCACCCAGCCAAGACAACACAGGAGTGGCTTCGGGACAAGTCTCTGAATGTTCTTGATTGGCCCAGCCAGAGCCCAGACTTGAACCCGATTGAATATCTCTGGAGAGAGACCTGAAAATAGCTGTGCAGTGACACTCCCCATCCGGCCTGACAGAGTTTGAGACGATCTGCAGAGAAGAATGGGAGAATCCCCTATATACAGCTGTGCTAAGTTTGTAGCGTCATACCCAAGAAGACTTGAGGCGTAACACTTCTGTCATCTGCTAACTTAATGATGGTGTTGGAGTCGTGTCTGGCCACGTGGTCGTGGGTGAACAGGGAGTACAAGAGGGAACTGAGCACACACCCCTGGGGGGCTCCAGTGTTGAGAATCAGCGTGGCAGATGTGTTGCTACCTACCCTCACCACCTAGGGGTTGCCCGTCAGGAAGTCCAGGATCCAGTTGCAGAGGGAGGTGTTTAGTCCCAGGATCCTTAGCTTAGTGATGAGCTTTTAGGGTAGTATGGTGTTCAACTCTGAGCTGTAGTCAATGAATAGCATTCACAGGAAGTGAGTGAGTGAGTGAGTGAGTGAGTGAGTGAGAGAGAAATCAGTAGTAAAGTACAAGACAGAGCACTAGGTCTTCTTCCACCCTGACCCCAATCACCACACAGCATATTGCTGGAAATAAAATGAAAGATTGATTTTCCACTGTCCAGCCTCCTCCTCACCTCTTCTCTCCTGGTCTCCTTCTCCTCCCTCCCTGTCTCCTCCTCTCTCCCTATCTACTCCTCTCCTCCTCTCCCCCTTCTCTCCTCCTCTACCCCTCTCTCCTCCTCTCCCCTTCTCTCCTTCTGTCCTCTTCTCTCCCTGTCTCCTCCTCTCCCCCTCTCCTCCTCTTTCCTGGTCTCCTTCTCTCCTCCTCTCGCTTCGAGGCAAGCAACACTGAGGCATGCATGAGAGCATCAGCTGTTCCGGACGACTGCGTGATCACAGCTAAGGACAGTGTCCAGGCACTCCGCGTTGCGTCGTGCTCTTAGCCGTGGTATATTGGCCATATTTCACACCCCCTGGGGCCGTAATTATTTAATGTTGTTCTCGTCCCCGAGAACATCCGTTCAAGAAAAAAAAATAGCCCGTGGCTGAATGTAGTTGATGATTCCTGCTCTACTCCTTCACCCCTCCAGGAACACACTGTTTTAGTTGGGCTTTTAATCCGGTTAAATGACTTTAACAAGATTGATGGACGTACAACCCAGTGGTTTTCCACATCTTTATTATTATTATTATTATTATTATTATTTAAACACAAACTACCACAGCGTAAAGAACATGTAAGTGTAGAGTACGGCAGGTCAGAGGTCAACTCATCCTGGTCCGTCTCCCTCCGTATGGTGTTAGTGTGTTCATTAGACATCACGGCAGGTCAGAGGTCAACTCATCCTGGTCCGTCTCCCTCCGTATGGTGGTAGTGTGTTCATTAGTCATCACGGCAGGTCAGAGGTCAACTCAACCCGGGCTCTACTTTCGGTTGGTGCTAAGGCGGACACTAAGGTGGTGCACGTCAGTTAACATTTTTGTCATGTAAAAACTGGTGCACTGGCAGGGTTGATCATTTACCTGTCATTTACGCCGAGGTGGTGGTCATATGTTTTGCCGTGTCCTAAGAAAACATGCCTCAGTTTGTCAGTTTCAGCAACGAGGGATATTTAAAGGTTCAATGCAGCTGTTTTTATCTCAATATCAAATCCTTTCTGGGTAACAATTAAGTACACTTACTGAAATGGTGATGGTCTCCCGAGTGACGCGGCGGTCTAAGGCACTGCTTCACAGTGCTAGAGGCATCACGACAGACCCGGGTTCGATCCCGGGGCTGTATCACAACCCGGCCGTGACCGGCACACAATTGGCCCAGCATCGTCCGGGTTAGGGGAGGGTTTGGCTGGGGGGGGCTTGGCTCATCGCGCTCCAGCGACTCCTTGTGGCGGACCGGGCGCCTGCTGGCGCACCTCGGTCGTCAGGTGAACCATGTTTTCCTCTAACACAGCGGCTGGCTTCCGGGTTAAGCGGGTGGTGTGTTAAGAAGCTCGGTTTGGCGGGTCATGTTTCGTAAAGGACGCATGACTCGAGCTTCACCTCCCAGGCCTGTTGGGGAGTTGCAGCGATGAGACAAGATTGAAATTGGGGAGAAAAAGGGGTAACATATATATATATATTTTTTTTTATTATTAAAAGGGTCAAAAAGATACAAAACAGGTCATCAGGTATTCCAAAACAGATCATCAGGCATTCCAAAACAGATCATCAGGCATTCCAAAACAGGTCACCAGGCATTCCAAAACAGATCATCAGGCATTCCAAAACAGATCATCAGGCATTCCAAAACAGATCATCAGGCATTCCAAAACAGCTCATCAGGCATTCCAAAACAGGTCATCAGGCATTCCAAAACAGATCATCAGGCATTCCAAAACAGGTCACCAGGCATTCCAAAACAGGTCATCAGGCATTCCAAAACAGATCATCAGGCATTCCAAAACAGATCATCAGGCATTCCAAAACAGGTCATCAGGCATTCCAAAACAGATCATCAGGCATTCCAAAACAGATCATCAGGCATTCCAAAACAGATCATCAGGCATTCCAAAACAGATCATCAGGCATTCCAAAACAGATCATCAGGCATTCCAAAACAGATCATCAGGCATTCCAAAACAGATCATCAGGCATTCCAAAACAGGTCATCAGGCATTCCAAAACACCTCATCAGGCATTCCAAAACAGGTCATCAGGCATTCCAAAACAGATCATCAGGCATTCCAAAACAGATCAGGTTCAAAACAGATCATCAGGCATTCCAAAACAGATCATCAGGCATTCCAAAACAGATCATCAGGCATTCCAAAACAGGTCATCAGGCATTCCAAAACAGATCATCAGGCATTCCAAAACAGATCATCAGGCATTCCAAAACAGATCATCAGGCATTCCAAAACAGGTCATCAGGCATTCCAAAACAGATCATCAGGCATTCCAAAACAGATCATCAGGCATTCCAAAACAGGTCATCAGGCATTCCAAAACAGATCATCAGGCATTCCAAAACAGATCATCAGGCATTCCAAAACAGATCATCAGGCATTCCAAAACAGATATCTTCCAAAACAGTACTTCCAAAACAGTCATTAGTATTCTTAGATCAGTAGGCATTCAAAAACAGGTCATCAGGCATTTAAAACAGATCATCAGGCATTCAAAACAGATCATTGATTCCAAAACATCAACATGTTTTATAAAAATATTCCAAAACAGATCAGGCAAAAACAGATCAACTGTCATTCCAAAACTCAATGTTTCAAATGTTTTAAACAGATCATCAGGCATTCCAAAACAGGTCATCAGGCATTCCAAAACAGATCATCAGGCATTCCAAAACAGGTCAAGGCATTCTAAAAACTTCAGGCATTTTCAAAATCAGGTCATTTCATTGGCCAAAACAGTCTGAGATCATGGCATTTTCATCTGGCACTCTGCCTAAAAGGTCAGGCATTCCTGACAGATCTTCACTGGACATTGAGACTGGTGTTTTGCAGGTACTATTTAATGACAGACCATCAGGCATTTGTCAGGCATCTGTTTCTCAAACTAGACCACTCTAATTCTAAAACAGATCTTGCATTCAAAACAGATCATCAGGCATTCCAAAACAGATCATCTTTCTATTCTGGTTAGCGCCAGTTTGCGCTGTTCTGTGAAGGGAGTAGTACACAGCGTTGTACGAGATCTTCAGTTTCTTGGCAATTTATTGCATGGAATAGCCTTCATTTTTCAGAACAAGCATAGACTGACTCGTTTCAGAAGAAAGGTCTTTGTTTCTGGCCATTTTGAGCCTGTGCCCACAAATGCTGATGCTCCAGATACTTAACTAGTCTAAAGAAGGACAGTTTTATTGCTTTTTTAATCAGGACAACAGTTTTCAGCGTTGCTAACATGATTCCAAAATGTTTTTCTAATGATCAATTAGCCTTTTAAAATGATCAACTTGGATTAGCTAACACAAAGTGCCATTGGAACACAGGAGTGATGGTTGCTGATAATGGACCTCTGTACGCCTATGTAGATATTCCATTAAAAAAATCAGCCATTTCCAGCTACATTAGTAATTTACAACATTAACAATGTCAACACTGTATTTCTGATCAATTTGATGTTATTTTAAATGGGAAAAAAACAAGGACATTTCTAAGTGACCCCAAAACTTTTGAATAGTAGTGTGGTCCTCTCTGTGTACATCGTCATCTCTCTCCCTCACTCCTCTCTTTAGTCATCTCTCTCCCTCTCTCCTCTCTGTGTACATCGTCAACTCTCTCCCTCACTCCTCTCTTTAGTCATCTCTCTCCCTCACTCCTCTCTTTAGTCATCTCTCTCCCTCTCTCCTCTCTGTGTACATCGTCAACTCTCTCCCTCACTCCTCTCTTTAGTCATCTCTCTCCCTCTCTCCTCTCTGTGTACATCGTCAACTCTCTCCCTCACTCCTCTCTTTAGTCATCTCTCTCCCTCTCTCCTCTCTTTAGTCATCTCTCTCCCTCACTCCTCTCTTTAGTTATCTCTCTCCCTCAC